>NC_046299.1:7350000-7650909 GCF_004115265.2 Rhinolophus ferrumequinum | reverse complement strand
TCGGGTTTGAGAGTGATAAAAGAAGATTACCATATTACCCATCCTTAGCCTAGTCCCTGTGGAAGGGGCAGGGGGCGGGGTCTCTGACCACCAGGTTGACGTGTAATACAAAGGGCAGCTATTGCGGTCAGTGGGACTCTGGGTAATGGTCAGCAGAGCTCTTCCACCATTTATCAGTGTAAGCCCTGAATCCTCCAGAGTCATTCTGGGATCGGTCCTGGCTCAGGCCATGGCTGGTACACTGGGGGTACCGGTGAGAGTCAGTACCGATTTGTGTGGCCAAAGTCCCATCACCTGCTTGAGCTTTGCCAGGACCATCCGGGGCTCATAGGAGCCAGCAAGTGCTGAACAGGGGGATAGTCTTGACCTTTCCGTGGAGATACGGGGCTCCACCCTTGGTGTACCCCGTGTGTGTGGGGACGGCAGTCCTTCTCTCGTTCATCAAGGGTCACGGGTGCATCCATACACTGGAGCCTCCATAGACCTCCCCAGGAAATGATGGGTCTGCTCCTTTCCGGTGTTGAAGGTGAAAAGGAAGCCAATGCTTCTGAGCTAGACATGAACTACCCAGACTCCAAACCATTCTGTATGCAGCTCAGTTTTCACTCCTCCGTTCATACTGTCCCATGTAATTGGCTTCTAAGGTCAGAGTAGCAGCTTCGTGTTTCATGAACTTCGTCCTGTTAGAATTGGCAGATGAAGAATGCTACGGGAAATGGCTCTCGATAACCCCTGACCTTTCACTGATTGGACATGAGACAAGGTGGCTTCGCTGCCTCCCTGAGAGCTTGCTATACCTTGAGATTCAGCAGGATCGCATGTGCATCCCAAAACGGCGGAGAGAGTGTCCAGGGGATGTCAGGGTGATAAGCGATTATGTTCCTGGGGTCCCAGGACACGTGACTGGCTCCAGGTCAGCTCACCCAGGGCCCTGGCTCGTTCAGTCCAAGTTTCAGAGTCTGGGCAACCCACTTAGACCTGCCAGTGATTTCGTGGCTCAGCGGAGGGCCTCCTCCCAGATGACCTAGCGGAGAAGATGGCTCGTGTCCCACACACAGGATGCAGTGGCAGATGGCACATGTGCTATTGTCACGATGCCCACCAACAGTTTCTTCAGTAAGTTCTTTCTGTGAGGCCTAACGCTGGCTTTTGTGTTTCTCGCCACCTGCAGACTTCTGGGACACTGCAACCACAACAGGTAAATATCCCTCTCCAACCTTCCATGGGCTCGGTCTCTGCTTCTGAAGATAGCTTGTGTTTGAGTGTGACAGGGGGAGGCTTGGGGTTTGCCCTTCCTTAGCCTAGTCCCTGTGAAGGGGGCCGAGGGAGGGGTCCCAGAGAGATGCTCCCTCACTGATCAGTGTGAGCCGTGGAGGCCTGATGAGTCATTCTGGGATCTTGCCCCTGTTCCGGTCTCGGGCTTGTTTTGGTGGTAACGGGGGAGAGTGTGTGTCCTGCATCTGTCTGGCCAAGGTCCCTTCACTTGCTGGAGCTTTGCCAGACCAGCGGGACTACACGAGAGCCAAACAACTGCCAAACCGGGCGATGGTCTTGGCCTGGCTTCAGAGCTATGTCCCTCTACTCTTGTTGTAGTATTGCGGTGGCAGGGCTGCTCTCATGTGTTGGGGTAATGGGGTGCTTTCTTACATAGCTGCATCCGTAGACCAGAGCACGATACCATGTGTCTGCTCCTTTCCCCTGATGAGGGTTAATCCCGGGGCCAGTCCTAAGGTTTCCGGGGAATTTTCCTAAGAGAACGTGCCCAGATTCTGGAAAATGCGTCTGACGTGATAGCTCCAGACAAACACCGAGGGGGTGTTCCTGTGCCACACTCTAGGGTTCGGGACCGAATCGAGTTTGGCTCTGAGGCTGGTGAACGGAGGTGACCGGTGTCAGGGCCGGGTGGAGGTCCTGTACCGGGGCTCGTGGGGCACCGTGTGTGACGACGAATGGGACACCAACGACGCCAACGTGGTGTGCAGGCAGCTGGGCTGCGGCTGGGCCATATCGGCTCCAGGAAGTGCCCGTTTTGGGCAGGGCTCAGGGCCGATTGTCCTGGATAACGTGAGATGCTCGGGGTACGAGTCCTACCTGTGGAGCTGCCCACACAATGGCTGGAACTCGCACAACTGTAACCACGGGGAAGACGCCGGCGTCATCTGCTCAGGTGGGCCTCAAAGATCGCTGGGCCTCCTTCTGGGGTGATGTTGCTGAGAACAAACACACTTTCCTTTAGGGACCCTCACCCACACCCCAGAGCGTCATCTCTGAGCCTGTAGTTTATCCCAGGGCAGCTGGCAGCCAGGGTACCTTGTCACGTGCTCTACTTGTAGACTTAGGTCGGTTACTACGCATCACACGCATCAGGCAGGTGTCGCCTGATTGGGAATTAGAGGTGCCTATGGCGCCCTTGTTCATACACACGGTCAACCTTTCCGAGGGCAGAGCAGGGGTCCTCTTCCATTGCCCACAGTAGAGTGTGCTTACCTCCCATCCTGGAGTTCACCCTGGGCGTTCTTCTCACGGCACGGTCATTTGTGAGGGGCCAGGGAGGGTTGGTGGGCAACACCCCTCTACGATGATTTTATTCCTTTGGGTTCTCCTGCTGCCAACGCAGAAGAGAGGATGCTAGAGCACAGCGTTCGTTGTGCAATATTGTGAGGAGAGGTCGGGAGAAGGGAAAGTGGAGATGGAATGCAAATGAGCCCGTTAGGACCTCGGCGAGTGTGGTATGAAGGCTGGGGAACCAACCAGAAACTCTTAGACAGTCTCAGTTTTATCACACCTTAAGGCGCAAAAATGGGGGTCTACCTCAAACTATTTTTCAGACCATTCTGTGATAAACCTTTGGTGTCAATGCACAGGCTGTGGTGCCCTGTCCCAGAGGTGACACTGGTTTTCCTCTTCGGGAACCTAAGCCTGCAGGGTCAGTGAGGGAGGCACCGGCAGTGGACAGAGCACAGAGAGCTCTGGCTGGGCACTGGCAGTGTCCACGCACGGGGCACGTGAGAGGCGTCAGCTTGGCCTGAATCTCACCACAGTCGGCGAGTGTCAACATCCTTGGATCCGGGGTGAAGGGACCGAGCTCGTGTATGCTTTGTGTCTGACTTTCCTTCTCTTCCTCTCAGCTGCTCAGGCCCAGACCACATTCTGGCCAGGTGAGTTGCCAGCGTCCTTCCTCAGGATGTCCCTTTACTAGCTGCCCATCCGACACACTGATATTAAACTACTGCTCTTGGAGGCGGGCACCCAGGGACACAGGATTTTGGCTCTAGGTCACGGAGAATGACAGCAGTATTTCTGAAGTAGATATAGGACTCCCCAGACTACAACCTGTCCTGCATCCAGCTCAGTTTTCACCCAATCCGTTGATACTTTCCCATGTGATTGCTGTCTCCGGTCAGAGAGGCGGCTTCGTGTTGCATGACCTTTGGCCCAGTTAAAATTGGTTCTGACATGAAGGCTGTGATTGAATAGCCGTCCATAACCCCTGTCCATTTGCTGATTAGACTGGAGACTAGGCTGGCTGCTCTCCCTCACTCAGAGCTCTAGCTACTCCTTGAGATCAGAAGGTCACAGGTGCATCTAAAAATGTCAGAGACAGTGCCCCGTGTATGGCAGGGTGATAAGCGATTATATTCCTGTGAGTACCAGGACACGCGATTGACTCCAGGTCCAATTACCATGGGCTCTGACTCTGTTGAAGCTTCACAGTCAGGAAATGACTTCCAACTTGGCAGTGATTTCGTGGCCTAGGTGAGGGCCTTCCTCCCAGATAAACTAGCTGAGCTAACAGCTTGCGCCCCACGCAGACGAATAAGTAGCCGGATGCACATGTGCAATTGTCACGATGCCCACCAACAGTTTCTTCAGTGAGTTCTTTCCGTGAGGCCTAACGCTGACTCTTGTGTTTCTCGCCACTTCCAGACTTCTGGACCACCTCATCCAGAACTGAAACGACAATGCCAACCACAACAGGTACATATCCCTCTCCAACCTTCCACGGTCTCTCTCTCTCTGCTTCTGAACACAGGTCGGGTTTGAGAGTCATAAAAGAAGATTACCATATTACCCATCCTTAGCCTAGTCCCTGTGGAAGGGGCAAGGGGCGGGGTCTCTGACCACCAGGTTGACGTGTAATACAAAGGGCAGCTATTGCGGTCAGTGGGACTCTGGGTAATGGTCAGCAGAGCTCTTCCACCATTTATCAGTGTAAGCCCTGAATCCTCCAGAGTCATTCTGGGATGGGACCAGGCCATGGCTGGTACACTGGGGGTACCGGTGAGAGTCAGTACCGATTTGTGTGGCCAAAGTCCCATCACCTGCTTGAGCTTTACCAGAACCAGCCGGGGCTCGCAGGAGCCAGAAAGTACTGAACAGGTGGAGTGTCTTGACCTTTCCGTGGAGATACGGGGCTCCATCCTTGGTGTACCCTGTGTGTGTGGGGGGATGGCATTCCTTCTCTCGTTCATCAGGGGTCACGGGTGCACCCATACACTGGAGCCTCCATAGACCTCCCCAGGACACGATGTGTCGGCTCCTTTCCTGTGATGCAGGTGACCTTCTGACCAGGGATTGTGGCCAGGAAAAGTGCTTGAAACACGCTTCAGGCATGCCATCTTAGGACACAGCGTAGTGTTCTTTGATGAAATACAGTGAACTGGGCCTTGATGGGAAAATGTGAGATGTCAAGAGGCCAGTGAATAGAATGTTAATGACGAGTGAGGGCCTTGGTTAGTGTGGCAAGACCCATGGAGAAAAGCAAAGAAACTATTACAAAGCCACAATGTCTTCCCACCTCAAGGCAGAAAATTGGGGTCTACCTCATCCTACTTCTTTAGACCATCTGTGATACACCCGTGGTGTCAATGCATAGGCTATGGTGCCCTGTCCCAGAAATGACTGGTTTTCCTATTTGGGAAACTGGGCCTTCAGACTCAGCACGGCAGACACTGGCAGTAGACAGAGGACAGAGAGGCTGTGGGCGGGCACTGGCAGTGTCCACACGGCGGCCACGTGAGAGGCTGCAGCTCTGTCTGTATAGGCTGAACATTTTCAACCTTGGATTTCGTGTTTGTATGTGGTGGGGTGTGAAATGTTGTGCTCTGTCTCTGACTATCCTTCTCTTCCAAACAGAAATCCCAACTCCGTGGCCAGGTGAGTCACCAGTTTCCTTACTCAGGATGTCCCTTTACTAGCTGCCTATCCTATACACTGTGATTGAATGACTGCTCTTAGTGGCAGGACCCCGGGGCACATAATTTAGGCTCTCAGTCACTGAGAATGAAGGTAGTGCTTCTGAACTAGCCATGAGACTACCCAGACTCTAAACCGTCCTGCATCCAGTGCAGTTTTCACTCAATCCATTGATGCTGTCCCACGTGATTGGCTACTAAGGTCAGAGTAGTGATTTCGTGTTTCATGAACTTGGCCTGTTAGCATAGCCCCAACAAGAATGCTACAAGAGACAAACCGTCGATAACCCCTGACCTTTCTCTGATAGGACTGAGACTAGCCTGGCTTCCCTGCCTCCCTCAGAGCTTGCTATACCTTGAGGTTCAGCAGGATCGCATGTTCATCCAAATATGGCAGAGACAGTGTCCAGGGGATGGCAGGGTGATAAGCGATTTTGTTCCTTGGGTCCCAGGACATGAGATTGGCTCCAGGTCAGCTCACCATGGGCCCTGGCGCGTTCAGTCCAAGTTTCAGAGTCTGGGCAACCCACTCAGACCTGCCAGTGATTTCGTGGCTCAGTTGAGAGCCTTCCTCCCAGATGACCTAGCGGAGAAGACGGCTCGTGCACCACACACAGGATGCAGTGGCAGATGGCACATGTGCAATTGTCACGATGCCCACCAACAGTTTCTTCAGTGGAGTTGTTTCTGTGAGGCCTAATGCTGGCTCTTGTGTTTCTCGCCACTTCCAGACTTCTGGACCACCACATCGACAACTGAAACGTCAATGCCAACCACAACTGGTAAATATCCTTCTCCAACCTTCCATGGGCTCACTTCTTCTTCTGAAGTAGGGTTGAGTCTGAGATTGATAAACAAAGACTCTGGGTTTACCCATCCTTAGCCTAGTCCCTGTGGAAAGGGTTATGTGGAGGGGTCACTGACGACCAGGTTGACGTGTACTGTAGAGGGCAGCTTTCACTCTCAGTGGGCAGGTGTCAGCAGAGATCTGCCATTTATCAGTGTAAGCCCTGAATCCTCCAGAATCATTCTGCGATCGGTCCTGACTCAGGCCATGGCTGGTACCCTTGGTGTACAGGTGAGAGTCAGTACCGATTTGTGTGGCCGAAGTCCCATCACCAGCTTGAGCTTTGCCAGTACCAGCCGGGGCTCATAGGAGCCAGCAAGTGCTGAACAGGGGGATAGTATTCACCTTTCCGTGGAGATAAGGGGCTCCACCCTTGGTGTACCCCGTGTGTGTGGGGATGGAAGTCCTTCTCTCGTTCATCAAGGGTCACGGGTGCATCCATACACTGGAGCCTCCAAGACCTCCCAGGACACGATGTGTCTGCTCCTTTCCAGTGATGAAGGTGACCTTCTGATCGGGGGTGGTGGCCAGGAAAAGTGCTTGAAACACGCCATGGGCCTGTGAGATTACGACACAGCACAGTGTTCATTTATGAAATACAGAGAAATAGGTAGGGAGGGTAAGGTTTGAGACGTCAGCGGCCATTGAATGGAATGCTAATGACCGGTTAGGGCCTTGGGGAGTGTGGCAGGACCCATGGGAAAAAACAGAGAAGCCATTATAAAGCCACATTGTCCTCACACATCATGGCAGATTTGGGGTCTACCTCATCCTATTTCTTTGGACCATTCTGTGATAAACGCTTGGTGTCGATGTATAGGCTATAGTGCCCTGTCCTAGAAGAGACTGTTTTTCCTATTTGGGAAATCAAGCCCTGAGTCTCAGCGGCAGGCACTGGCAGGGGACACAGAGCAGAGAAGCTGTGGGCGGGCGCTGGCAGTGTCCATGCACAGGGCACATGAGAGGCCACAGCTCGGTGTGTATAGGCTGAGTGTCTTCAACCTTGGATTTCGTGTGTGTGTGTGGTGGGAGTGTGAAATTTGGTGTTTTGTGCCTGACTTTCCTTCTCTTCCAAACAGATACGGAGAGTCCGTCCACTATCTGGGCAGGTGAGTCTCCGGCATCCTTACTCGGGTTGTCCCTTCACTAGCTGCCTAACCTACACACTCTAATTGAACGACTGCTCTAGGAGGTAGGCACCCAGGAAAATATGATTTTGGCCCTCAGTCAGTGAGAATGAAGGCAGTGCTTCTGAGCTGGACATGAACTACCCAGACTCCAAAACATTCTGTATCCAGCTCAGTTTTCACTCCTCCGTTCATACTGTCCCATGTAATTGGCTTCTAAGGTCAGAGTAGCAGCTTCGTGTTTCATGAACTTCGTCCTGTTAGAATTGGCAGAAGAAGAATGCTACGGGAAATGGCTCTCGATAACCCCTGACCTTTCACTGATTGGACATGAGACAAGGTGGCTTCGCTGCCTCCCTCAGAGCTGGCTATACCTTGAAATTTAGCAGGATCGCGTGTGCATCCCAAAACGGCAGAGACAGTGTGCAGGGGATGGCAGGGTGATAAGTGCTTATGTTCCTGGGGTCCCAGGACACGTGACTGGCTCCAGGTCAGCTCACCCAGGGCCCTGACTCGTTCAGTCCAAGTTTCAGAGTCTGGGCAACCCACTCAGACCTGCCAGTGATTTCGTGGCTCAGCGGAGGGCCTCCTCCCAGATGACCTGCAGAGAAGACAGCCTGTGCACCACACACAGGTGTCAAGTGGCAGATGGCACATGTGCAATTGTCACGATGCCCACCAACAGTTTCTTCAGTGTGTTCTTTCCGTGAGGACTAACGCTGACCCTTGTGATTCTCGCCATTTCCAGACTTCTGGACCACCTCATCCACAACTGAAACGACAATACCAACCACATCAGGTAAATATCCCTCTCCAACCTTCCACGGTCTCTCTCTCTCTGCTTCTAAACACAGGTCGGGTTTGAGAGTGATAAAAGAAGATTACCATATTACCCATCCTTAGCCTAGTCCCTGTGGAAGGGGCAGGGGGCGGGGTCTCTGACCACCAGGTTGACCTGTAATACAAAGGGCAGCTATTGCGGTCAGTGGGACTCTGGGTAATGGTCAGCAGAGCTCTTCCACCATTTATCAGTGTAAGCCCTGAATCCTCCAGAGTCATTCTGGGATCGGTCCTGGCTCAGGCCATGGCTGGTACACTGGGGGTACCGGTGAGAGTCAGTACCGATTTGTGTGGCCAAAGTCCCATCACCTGCTTGAGCTTTGCCAGGACCATCCGGGGCTCATAGGAGCCAGCAAGTGCTGAACAGGGGGTTAGTCTTGACCTTTCCGTGGAGATACGGGGCTCCACCCTTGGTGTACCCCGTGTGTGTGGGGACGGCAGTCCTTCTCTCGTTCATCAAGGGTCACGGGTGCATCCATACACTGGAGCCTCCATAGACCTCCCCAGGAAATGATGTGTGTGCTCCTTTCCGGTGTTGAAGGTGAAAATGAAGACAATGATTCTGAGCTAGACATGAACTACCCAGACTCCAAACCATTCTGTATGCAGCTCAGTTTTCACTCCTCCGTTCATACTGTCCCATGTAATTGGCTTCTAAGGTCAGAGTAGCAGCTTCGTGTTTCATGAACTTCGTCCTGTTAGAATTGGCAGAAGAAGAATGCTACGGGAAATGGCTCTCGATAACCCCTGACCTTTCACTGATTGGACATGAGACAAGGTGGCTTCGCTGCCTCCCTCAGAGCGGCTATACCTTGAGATTCAGCAGGATCGCATGTGCATCCCAAAACGGCAGAGACAGTGTGCAGGGGATGGCAGGGTGATAAGTGCTTATGTTCCTGGGGTCCCAGGACACGTGACTGGCTCCAGGTGAGCTCACCCAGGGCCCTGACTCGTTCAGTCCAAGTTTCAGAGTCTGGGCAACCCACTCAGACCTGCCAGTGATTTCGTGGCTCAGCGGAGGGCCTCCTCCCAGATGACCTAGCGGAGAAGATGGCTCGTGTCCCACACACAGGATGCAGTGGCAGATGGCACATGTGCAATTGTCACGATGCCCACCAACAGTTTCTTCAGTAAGTTCTTTCTGTGAGGCCTAACGCTGGCTTTTGTGTTTCTCACCACCTGCAGACTTCTGGGACACTGCATCAACAACAGGTAAATATCCCTCTCCAACCTTCCATGGGCTCGGTCTCTGCTTCTGAAGATAGCTTGTGTTTGAGTGTGACAGGGGGAGGCTTGGGGTTTGCCCTTCCTTAGCCTAGTCCCTGTGAAGGGGGCCGGGGGAGGGGTCCCTGAGAGATGTTCCCTCACTGATCAGTGTGAGCCGTGGAGGCCTGATGAGTCATTCTGGGATCTTGCCCTGTTCCGGTCTCGGGCTGGTTTTGGTGGTAACGGGGGAGAGTGTGTGTCCTGCATCTGTCTGGCCAAGGTCCCTTCACATGCTGGAGCTTTGCCAGACCAGCCGGGACTACACGAGAGCCAAACAACTGCCAAACCGGGCGATGGTCTTGGCCTGGCTTCAGAGCTATGTGCCTCTACCCTGGTTGTGGTGTGGGGTGGCAGGCCTGTTGTCATGTATTCAGGTAATGGGGTGCTTTCTTACATAGCAGCATCTGTAGACCTGAGCACGATACGATGTGTCTGCTCCTTTCGCCTGATTAGGGTTAACTCCTGGGCTGGTCCTAACAAGTCCTGTGCCCGGGGATTTTTGCTAAGAGAATGTGCCTAGAGTCTGGATCGTGCCTCCGCCTGATAGCTCCAGACACACACTGAGGGGGTGTTCCTGTGCCACACTCTAGGGTTCGGGACCGAATCGAGTTTGGCTCTGAGGCTGGTGAACGGAGGTGACCGGTGTCAGGGCCGGGTGGAGGTCCTGTACCGGGGCTCGTGGGGCACCGTGTGTGACGACGAATGGGACACCAACGACGCCAACGTGGTGTGCAGGCAGCTGGGCTGCGGCTGGGCCAGGTCGGCTCCAGGAAATGCCCATTTCGGGCAGGGCTCAGGGCCGATTGTCCTGGATGACGTGAGATGCTCGGGGCACGAATCCTACCTGTGGAGCTGCCCACACAGAGGCTGGAACTCGCACAACTGTAACCACGGGGAGGACGCCGGCGTCATCTGCTCAGGTGGGCCCCAAAGATTACTGGGCCTCCTCTGGAGTGATGTTGCTGAGAACAAACACACTTTCCTTTAGGGACCCTCACCCACACCCCAGAGCGTCATCTCTGAGCCTGTAGTTTATCCCAGGGCAGCTGGCAGCCAGGGTACCTTGTCACGTGCTCTACTTGTAGACTTAGGTCGGTTACTAAGCATCCCACTCTTCAGGCAGGTGTCGCCTGATTGGGGATTAGAGGTGACTGTGTTGCCCTTGTTCATACACACGGTCAACCTTTCCGAGGGCAGAGCAGGGGTCCTCTTCCATTGCCCACAGTAGAGTGAGCTTACCTCCCATCCTGGAGTTCACCCTGGGCGTTATTCTCACGGCACGGTCATTTGTGAGGGGCCAGGGAGGGTTGGTGGGCAACACCCCTCTACGATGACTTTATTCCTTTGGGTTCTCCTGCTGCCAACGCAGAAGAGAGGATGCTAGAGCACAGCGTTCGTTGTGCAATATTGTGAGGAGAGGTCGGGAGAAGGGAAAGTGGAGATGGAATGCAAATGAGCCCGTTAGGACCTCGGGGAGTGTGGTATGAAGGCTGGGGAACCAACCAGAAACTCTTAGACAGTCTCAGTTTTATCACACCTTAAGGCGCAAAAATGGGGGTCTACCTCAAACTATTTTTCAGACCATTCTGTGATAAACCTTTGGTGTCAATGCACAGGCTGTGGTGCCCTGTCCCAGAGGTGACACTGGTTTTCCTCTTCGGGAACCTAAGCCTGCAGGGTCAGTGAGGGAGGCACCGGCAGTGGACAGAGCACAGAGAGCTCTGGCTGGGCACTGGCAGTGTCCACGCACGGGGCATGTGAGAGGCGTCAGCTTGGCCTGAATCTCGCCATAGTCGGCGAGTGTCAACATCCTTGGATCCGGGGTGACGGGATCGAGCTCGTGTATGCTTTGTGTCTGACTTTCCTTCTCTTCCTCTCAGCTGCTCAGGCCCAGACCACATTCTGGCCAGGTGAGTCACCAGCGTCCTTACTCAGGATGTCCCTTTACTAGCTGCCTATCCGACACACTGTCACTGAATGTCTGCTCTTGGAGGCGGGCCCCCAGGGACACAGGATTTTGGCTCTAGGTCACGGAGAATGACAGCAGTGGTTATAAAGTACATATGGGACTCCCCAGACTGCAACCCGTCCTGCATCCAGCTCAGTTTTCACCCAATCCGTTGATACTTTCCCATGTGATTGCTGTCTCTGGTCAGAGAGGCGGCTTCGTGTTGCATGACCTTTGGCCCAGTTAAAATTTGTTCTGACATGAAGGCTGTGATGGAATAGCCGTCCATAACCCCTGTCCATTTGCTGATTAGACTGGAGACGAGGCTGGCTGCTCTCCCTCACTCAGAGCTCTAGCTACTCCTTGAGATCAGAGGGTCACAGGTGCATCTGAAAATGTCAGAGACAGTGCCCCGTGTATGGCAGGGTGATAAGCGATTATGTTCCTGTGAGTACCAGGACACCTGATTGACCACAAGTCCAATTACCACGGACCCTGACTCTGTTGAAGCTTCACAGTCAGGAAATGACCTCCGAGTTGGCAGTGATTTCGTGGCCTAGGTCAGGTCCTTCCTCCCAGATAACCTAGCTGAGCTGACAGCTTGTGCCCCACGTAGACGACTAAGTAGCAGGATGCATATGTGTAATGTAATGATGCCCACCAACAATTTCTTCAAGACTTCTTTCTGTGAGGCCTAACTCTGGCCCTTGTGTTTCTCACCATTTCCAGCTTTCTGGACCAGCACATCAATACCTCAAACAACAATGCCAACCACAACAGGTAAATATCCCTCTCCAACCTTCCATGGGCTCGGTCTCTGCTTCTGAAGATAGCTTGTGTTTGAGTGTGACAGGGGGAGGCTCGGGGTTTGCCCTTCCTTAGCATAGTCCCTGTGAAGGGGGCCGAGGGAGGGGTCCCTGAGAGATGTTCCCTCACTGGTCAATGTGAGTCGTGGAGGCCTGATGAGTCATTCTGGGACCTTGCTCCTGTTCCGGTCTCGGGCTGGTTTTGGTGGTAACGGGGGAGAGTGTGTGTCCTGCATCTCTCTGGCCAAGGTCCCTTCACCTCCTGGAGCTTTGGCAGAGCCAGCCGGGAGTACACGGAACCCAAGAAACTGCCAAACCGGGCGATGGTCTTGGCCTGGCTTCAGAGCTATGTGCCTCTACCCTGGTTGTGGTGTGGGGTGGCAGGCCTGTTGTCATGTATTCAGGTAATGGGGTGCTTTCTTACATAGCAGCATCTGTAGACCTGAGCACGATACGATGTGTCTGCTCCTTTCGCCTGATTAGGGTTAACTCCTGGGCTGGTCCTAACAAGTCCTGTGCCCGGGGATTTTTGCTAAGAGAATGTGCCTAGAGTCTGGATCGTGCCTCCGCCTGATAGCTCCAGACACACACTGAGGGGGTGTTCCTGTGCCACACTCTAGGGTTCGGGACCGAATCGAGTTTGGCTCTGAGGCTGGTGAACGGAGGTGACCGGTGTCAGGGCCGGGTGGAGGTCCTGTACCGGGGCTCGTGGGGCACCGTGTGTGACGACGAATGGGACACCAACGACGCCAATGTGGTGTGCAGGCAGCTGGGCTGCGGCTGGGCCAGGTCGGCTCCAGGAAATGCCCGTTTCGGGCAGGGCTCAGGGCCGATTGTCCTGGATGACGTGAGATGCTCGGGGCACGAATCCTACCTGTGGAGCTGCCCACACAGAGGCTGGAACTCGCACAACTGTAACCACGGGGAGGACGCCGGCGTCATCTGCTCAGGTGGGCCACAAAGATTACTGGGCCTCCTCTGGAGTGATGTTGCTGAGAACAAACACACTTTCCTTTAGGGACCCTCACCCACACCCCAGAGCGTCATCTCTGAGCCTGTAGTTTATCCCAGGGCAGCTGGCAGCCAGGGTACCTTGTCATGTGCTCTACTTGTAGACTTAGGTCGGTTACTAAGCATCCCACTCTTCAGGCAGGTGTCGCCTGATTGGGGATTAGAGGTGACTGTGTCGCCCTTGTTCATACACACGGTCAACCTTTCCGAGGGCAGAGCAGGGGTCCTCTTCCCTTGCCCACAGTAGAGTGTGCTTACCTCCCATCCTGGAGTTCACCCTGGGCGTTCTTCTCAGGGCACGGTCATTTGTGAGGGGCCAGGGAGGGTTGGTGGGCAACACCCCTCTACGATGACTTTATTCCTTTGGGTTCTCCTGCTGCCAACGCAGAAGAGAGGATGCTAGAGCACAGCGTTCGTTGTGCAATATTGTGAGGAGAGGTCGGGAGAAGGGAAAGTGGAGATGGAATGCAAATGAGCCCGTTAGGACCTCGGCGAGTGTGGTATGAAGGCTGGGGAACCAACCAGAAACTCTTAGACAGTCTCAGTTTTATCACACCTTAAGGCGCAAAAATGGGGGTCTACCTCAAACTATTTTTCAGACCATTCTGTGATAAACCTTTGGTGTCAATGCACAGGCTGTGGTGCCCTGTCCCAGAGGTGACACTGGTTTTCCTCTTCGGGAACCTAAGCCTGCAGGGTCAGTGAGGGAGGCACCGGCAGTGGACAGAGCACAGAGAGCTCTGGCTGGGCACTGGCAGTGTCCACGCACGGGGCATGTGAGAGGCGTCAGCTTGGCCTGAATCTCGCCATAGTCGGCGAGTGTCAACATCCTTGGATCCGGGGTGACGGGACCGAGCTCGTGTATGCTTTGTGTCTGACTTTCCTTCTCTTCCTCTCAGCTGCTCAGGCCCAGACCACATTCTGGCCAGGTGAGTCACCAGCGTCCTTACTCAGGATGTCCCTTTACTAGCTGCCTATCCGACACACTGTCACTGAATGTCTGCTCTTGGAGGCGGGCCCCCAGGGACACAGGATTTTGGCTCTAGGTCACGGAGAATGACAGCAGTGGTTATAAAGTACATATGGGACTCCCCAGACTGCAACCCGTCCTGCATCCAGCTCAGTTTTCACCCAATCCGTTGATACTTTCCCATGTGATTGCTGTCTCTGGTCAGAGAGGCGGCTTCGTGTTTCATGAACTTTGGCCCAGTTAAAATTGGTTCTGACATGAAGGCTGTGAGTGAATAGCCGTCCATAACCCCTGTCCATTTGCTGATTAGACTGGAGACGAGGCTGGCTGCTCTCTCTCCCTCAGAGCTCTAGCTACTCCTTGAGATCAGAGGGTCACAGGTGCATCTGAAAATGTCAGAGACAGTGCCCCGTGTATGGCAGGGTGACAAGCGATTATATTCCTGTGAGTACCAGGACACCTGATTGACTCCAGGTCCAATTACCACAGGCCCTGACTCTGTTGAAGCTTCACAGTCAGGAAATGACCTCCGAGTTGGCAGCGATTTCGTGGCCTAGGTCAGGTCCTTCCTCCCAGATAACCTAGCTGAGCTGACAGCTTGTGCCCCACGTAGACGACTAAGTAGCAGGATGCATATGTGTAATGTAATGATGGTCACCAACAATTTCTTCAAGACTTCTTTCTGTGAGGCCTAACTCTGGCCCTTGTGTTTCTCACCACTTCTAGCTTTCTGGACCAGCACATCGAAACCTCAAACAACAATGCCAACCACAATAGGTACATATCCCTCTCCAACCTTCCATGGGCTCGGTCTCTGCTTCTGAAGATAGCTTGTGTTTGAGTGTGACTCGAGTTGAGTTGTGACTCGACCTGAGTTGAGGCTCGAGGTTTGCCCTTCCTTAGCATAGTCCCTGTGAACGGGGCCGAGGGAGGGGTCCCTGAGAGATGCTCCCTCACTGATCAATGTGAGCCGTGGAGGCCTGATGTGTCATTCTGGGACCTTGCTCCTGTTCCGGTCTCGGGCTGGTGTTGGTGGGAACGGGGGAGAGTGTGTGTCCTGCATCTGTCTGGCCAAGGTCCCTTCGCCTCCTGGAGCTTTGCCAGAGCCAGTCCGGACTACACGGGAGCCAAGAAACTGCCAAACCGGGGGATGGTCTTGGCCTGGCTTCAGAGCTATGTGCTTCTACCCTGGTTGTGGTGTGGGGTGGCAGGGCTGCTCTCATGTGTTGGGGTAATGAGGTGCTTTCTTACATAGCAGCATCCGTAGACCAGAGCACGATACCATGTGTCTGCTCCTTTCGCCTGATGAGGGTTAACCCCTGGGCTGGTCCTAACATGTCCTGTGCCCAGGGATTTTTGCTAAGAGAACATGCCTAGAGTCTGGATTGTGCCTCTGCCTTATAGCTCCAGACACACACTGAGGGGGTGTTCCTGTGCCGCACTCTAGGGTTCGGGACCGAATTGAGTTTGGCTGTGAGGCTGGTAAACGGAGGTGACCGGTGTCAGGGCCGGGTGGAGGTCCTGTACCAGGGCTCATGGGGCACCGTGTGTGACGACGAATGGGACACCAACGACGCCAACGTGGTGTGCAGGCAGCTGAGCTGCGGCTGGGCCGTGTCGGCTCCAGGAAATGCCCGTTTCGGGCAGGGCTCAGGGCCGATTGTCCTGGATGACGTGAGATGCTCGGGGCACGAGTTCTACCTGTGGAGCTGTCCACACAGAGGCTGGAACTCGCACAACTGTAACCACGGGGAGGACGCCGGCGTCATCTGCTCAGGTAGGCCTCAAACATGTTTGGTTTGTCTTTCATCGATAAGGTTGTTTTTTGCAAGTTTATGTATCTAAAACTGTTTTTTTCCTCAATGTTTGTTTTTTTATTTCTCTTTTTTTGATGTTTTCTTAGCTCTCTGCCTATGTCAGTATTCGTTTTAATCTTAGTCAGAGTTTGAGATGGTGAATTAGGGCAAAGGTCTTATCTGAAGGTCACAGTGAAGACCTTCCTCACTAGTTGGTCAGTGAAAGCCAGAGGCAAGAGAGCAGTGCCACTAGGTTGTCTCTGAGTGGAATTATATGGCCTGGGATTGCAGAGATGTTCATATCACTGGCCTAGGTGTTGGTATTTTCTATCCTTGCATGTAACTCTTCCGAGGGCTTCATGTACTCTCTACTCCTGCTCTGCACTGTGAACCCAACAACCCCGACGAGGCCTGCCAGGCACAGCCTTATAATTTCCTATGGTCGGGTCTGAAAGATCACCCATGGGATTTTGACCTGGAGTTAGACTCCTCTCTTCCTCAGTGAAATGCTCAAAGTTCCAAGGTAGACAATTGTTCTTGGGCCTAGTAGGTCACTATATGTGATCACAGATTTCATCACCCTAACTTTGGAATGAATGGATGATGTCTTCCTAGACTTTGACGAGGAACGTCTTTCCAAGGGTCGGATGGCAAATACCCCGCCCTCCATGGCACGAGGCAAGCATTGACTGAGTGTCTGAGCTGCTCTCTTTCTTCCACCTTTGCTTCTCGTTGTGCCACCCTTCTGTGCAATACGTCTGATAGAACCTTCTCTCTCTCACAGATGCCTGGTCCCAGACCACAAGCCCGCCAGGTACGTCCAGCGCCTATGACTCCTGGCTGTCTCTTCTCCCTGTACTCATCTCAACAGCCCCCCAGCAGTAGCTCCAGGAGGGGACCGTGGAGTTTTCTGCCTCCCAGTACCTTCCCTAATCACTCTAGGGCATGTAGACAGTTCCAGTGGAGCCCCTAACACATTGGTCGTCTGACCTGGCTCAGCGGGATAAGAGCGTTCTGGCCACACAGTGCTTACCCTCCGCTTCTGGTGATGGGGGAGGCTCCATCCTGCCGTCAGGTCTGCTCGAAAGCTTTCTCTGGGCCAAATGTTATGTGTGATTGGAGAAGAGAGATTTTCATGCCCTATGCCACAGGCAGGTAAGTCCTGTAAGGGATGCTTTTTGCCAAAGAACACGCTGTCAGGAGAGCACTGTAATTGCTCTTGAAGATTGTAAACCTCATTACCACTACGAACTTTCAAGTGCGGATTTTGGCTCATTGCAAACTCTCAGAAAAGGCCTTTTTCTCCCCCAGCCCGCAGAGCTTCTCACACCCCACTGTTTCTGACCTGTCATAGATCACTAGACCCAACCTTGATTCTATACCCTCCTTTCTAAATCTGTTTCTCTCCAGACTGGTGGTATACAGGATCCAATGGCAAGCATCATTTGGATCTAGTCAATCATTAGCATTCAGCACCGTAGCCAACAGGCCTGGGTGAAGTTGTTGAATCTCAGGTTAAACCCCCATGCTCATCACCTCATCCAGTGTGGAGGGTTCCCTCTATCCATTAGAATTATGGGTTCCCTTCCCCTACCAGTTATGGGACATATTTGCCAGGACATTTTTGTTTGCAAGTGACAGCAACCCAACTCAAACTCTCCCATGGTTCACATATTTAGGACATTCTGTGGTAGGTCTAGCTTCAGGTACAGCTGGATCCAGAAGTTCAAAGACTGTCTGTCCCCTGCACTTTGCGTACCTCTACTTTCTTACATGTGTGGGCCTCACTATCAGCTTGCTTTCTGCATATGGGGGTAGTTTCAGCCCCAAGTCTACATTCCACCAGACGAAAGAATATTTGTCACAGTATCTCCAGCTGACAAGCCCTAGAGAAACTCTGAGCAGCTTGCTTAGCAATAGGTGACATCTCCCAAACCATCTCCCTGTGTTCTAATGGTCTAGTCAGGGTCTTATGTCCATATTCTTATTCACTGGGAGAAAACAAGAGGACGTGAGGCCTTCCCACTAGGCCCTACTTGAACCTCGTGGGAACTGGTTTTGGTTGTTGTCTTTTTAATAGGAAGGAGAGTTTCTGTTACAATAAAATCAGACAGGAGGGAGGTTTGAGACACACAGAAAGCACTCCCTATGGCAGCATGGCCTCCTTAAATATTCTCTGCTGGATGCTGGCTGGTGGTTCCCCAGCCCTCCCCTCCCCATAAGAGGGTCAGGGCCTTGCCTCTCCCTGGGGTGTCAGCTTATTGTGTCACAGCTTATTGTGGATATGGCCCTGGAGTAAAGCCAGGATCCTGGACTGGGGAAAATGGCCAAACATTTTCTGCTTGTCTGTTGGTTCAGTCTCTGGACTTTCCCCGACCATAAAGTGTATTGTTTTGACTGTACAGTCCAGTGATTTTTATATAGTCACAGACTTGTATAACCATCACCACTGTCTAGTTCCAGGATTTTTCATCATCGCCAAAGGAAACCCCATACCCACTAACCAGTCACACCCTAGTCCCCTTTCCCCTGGCAATCACGAATGTACTCTCTGTCTCTATGGATTTGCCTATTCTGGATATTACATTTTAATGGAATCAGACAATATGTGGCTTTTTGTGACTGGCTTGTTTCACTTTGCATAAGCTTTCAAGTTTCATCTGCATTGTAGCTTGTATTAGGACTCCCTTTTTATGGCTGAGTGATATTTTGTTGTATGGCTAGATCACATCGTATTTACCCATTCATCTGTTGATGGACATTTGGGTTGTTTCTATCTTTTGGCTATTGTGAACAGCACTACTACAAGCATTTGTATATAATTTTTGTTTGAACACCCATTTCCAATTCTTTTGGGTGTAGACCTGGGAGTGGAACTGCTGGGTCACATGATAATTCTATATTTAATTTACTGTGGAAACACTGAACTGTTTACCACAGGGACTGTACCATTTTAACTTGCCACCAAGTGTATGAGAGATTCAATGTCTCTCCATCCTCACCACCACTTGTTATTATGTGTCTTTTTCATTACGATCGTCCTGGTAGGTGGGAGATGGTATTCCATCGTGGTTGTGATTTGCGTTTCCCAAATGACTAATGATGTTGACCAGCTTTTCATGTGCTTGTTGGCCATGTGTATATATTCTCTGGAGAACAGGGCCCTCGTTATATAGATGTCAGCCTGAGGGCCAGAGGGTCCAGCTCACAGGCTAGCGAGGACACAATTCACGGGAGACTGAGATCATGAAGCCTAGTCCATTGGTATCTCTGGCAAATGTCTCTGGTGTCTCCTTCCTCCAGGGAGGCCTAAGTAACTCTAGCATTTTTTCTTCTTTTCTGCCACCCACAGTATATACAGCTAAGTGTCAGTGACAGTGACTCCTGCCCACTGTCATGATATTCACGGATCCATGGTTTGTTTAAGATTCAGGGCAAGCTTTGGGTTTGAAAGTGACCTGAGGAGGAGCTCAGTGGAATAGGAGCCTTCATGAGAAGCTTCAGGCCTAGTGGGGGGTCCCTATGGACTGCGTAAGTTGGTTCAAGGTGGAGTTTCCAGAGACCAGGTCCTAGGGCTGCTCCTTGGTGGGGGGCTGGGAAGCTGTCTCGGGTGGATTCCCCCTGCAGGTACCCAGGTTGTTCTCAGTGGTCACTGTGGATACAGGCTGATGACTTCCCCTCTTTGCCCTGCCTCCCATGGCTGGGCTCAGGAATTGAATTGCTGGGCATTGTTGGAAGCAATTTAGAGAAAATGCATAGCTCGGCCCACACCAAAGAAGCAGTCTATAAAACAGCCCCTTGAGGGTAAAGAGTGAGGAACAGGCTTCAGTCAAGTCTTATTGCTGGAAACATTAACCCAAACCCAGAAGCCTTGGTCGTATTTCTTCTGCTGGCTAAGTGACTTGTTTTAACTAAGGAGATCTCCTTCCCCTTCTTTTAAGTAAATAGGATAAGTGATACTTCAAAGAATAGACTTAAAGCCTTTTATTTCTTACAGTGTCTTCAAAGCTTTGGGAGGAAGATAGGAGATAATAACTAGATAATTTCACAAAGCATCATACTTTTACATGCAAATTCTACCTGATGATATAGCTACAGTTCAGTCACTTTCTATTGATTGCTCCTAAAAAATTACTCTTACCATCATTTTAAATACCTGCACTGAATTCCACTGGACAGCTGTGCCCACAAATTATTTAACTAGTCCCCAATTGCTGCACATTTCAGTTATTTATATTTCTTCATTATTATAAATGACCCCGTGAGGAAGAATATTTTTATAAGTAAATCTTTGCATACCGCCTCATTTTTTCCCTTTAGCAAAGAAATAGATTTAATGGACTAAAGTTAACCTAGTGCCTGGTACCTAGAATGTACTTAATAAATACTAACTCTTAGGATATGTTAAGTATTTTCAGATCTTTGCTGTGTCGATGGCCACATGGCCATAAAGAATGGTTGTAAAACTACAAAATAATGAAGCTGAGAAGAGAAATTGACCTCCTCCCTCAGATAGAGCCCAGTATTAAATATTTAATACAGAATTAATGATATAATTACAGTTGTGAGAGGTGTTTCAAAGGGAAAGATCCGTATACAAAGCGGACACATTAGCAGAGTTTACTTGATCCAGGGGCGGGGGAAGTTCTTTATGAAGTGACATGGTAAGGCTCACAAGAGAAGCAGGATCCTTTGCTCAGTTGGGGTCTGGAGCCAATGCTTTGGGCTCCCACCATCCCACTATGTTGGGAGTCAGTCTTTTCCGTCCCCTCCTCTAGGCTGTGAGCTCTCTGAGGGCAAGGCCAATAACCAGCACCTCACTGTGAACCCAGGGTTGACACCTTTCTGGCACAGAGAAAGCAAGCACTCAACAATTGTGTCAAGGATGCTAGGAAACTGATCATTCTCTTTTCTCTTTGCCAACAGCTCCTACGCTCCCTGTCAGCAGCCCAACCAGTAAGTTCTGAGCTCCCTGACAAATCCCCTTTCACTTCCCCTCATTGACAGTGACACTGGGGAGGGATGATGAGAATGATGAAAAGACGGCTTCCCTAAGTATAGCTGCCCGGGAAGGGCATCCTACAGACCCTCAGTGACGGTCCAGGTCTAGGCCACCTCCTGATGGATGTTTACCTTGGAAATGGTTGAAAAATCTCCCCCAGGTGATGTGCCATGTGGTCTAGGCAGCATCAGCTTTTCCATTTTGTCCCAACAGCAAATTATTCCTGTGGAGGCTTCCTGTCCCAGCCATCCGGGCACTTTTCCAGCCCATTCTATCCTGGGAACTATCCAAACAATGCCAGATGTGTGTGGGACATAGAAGTCCAGAACAATGACCGTGTGGCCCTTGTCTTCAGAAACGTCCAGTAAGTGTGTGGGTGCAGAACAGAGCGCGTGGGGGGCCCCCCAGACAGTTTAGAAGGGAATAAACAGTACCTAGCAATTTAGGAGAGATGTTTGCCCATTGACATTTTTTCTCATGGGTTCAATATTTGACCAGGCACAGAGGCAGCCTGTGCAGGTGGGACCAGGACAAAAGCCCTGGTTTAAAGTCTCGGTTTGTCACTAATTTGCTGTGTGGCCACAGGAAATCACTTACCTTTCCTGAGCCGCAGTCAAAAGAAGGAAATAAAATACCTGCTTTCCTCCCTTCACTGGTTCCTGGGAAAGTCAGAAGAGAGAAATATAGGTATATACTTAGAAAATGGTACCCAATGGGAGGGATTTTTGTTAACAGTAATAATAACACAAAGAATCCTATGAACAAGCACACCAGTTTTTCTGAGCCCTTTTCTCTCCTCTCCTTCTTTTTTGGGGGTGACTTCTGGGGCTCAGGCAGAGATGGAGAAACCACAGCTGCAGAGATTAGGTTATTTGTTCCTCATCCGACGAAGGGTGGGGCTCATTGTTTTAAGCAGAGAAAACATCATGCAAACCCCATTAATATATGATTGGTCCAAGGAGCGGGGGTGACCATGCAGAAGTACCAGTATTTTCTAGTGTCCTGGAAAGGAGAAAGTACCATACATTCTTCTCTAACAGTCATCACTGAACAAAATAGCTTTCTTTCTTGATTTCTGATTTGCAGTGGCCTTGGGGGCCTCTGCCTTGGAAATTCATTTGGGCAAAAGAGATAATATTATTTTAATCCTCTCACCATTATAGTTCCTTTTGGATTTGGGGGACTCTCCTTAAAACTCATGAAATCCTATGGACGAAGGTTGACCACGACTGGTCCTTTAGCCAGCATCTGAAAAGCAATGGCCACCACCATTTGTGACATTTTATGAAGCCTTTTCCATATATTGTTTCACTTGAGCCTCACAGCAGCTCTCTTCACTGTGCATGGATAGGGTTATTTCACGTTTGTAAATAAGAAACCTGAGCTTCAGAGAGGTTATTTGACTTGCCTAATATTTATTTATTCAATTATTTATTTCTGTCACTATGAACTCATGAATACTTATTTTATCCTAGGGGAGACTGGGGTCTTTTTCATTGAAGAAAAAGTCAAAGACAGGATGTGATCCCTTTCTTTCATGAGACAAAGGGCTGTTAGGAGAGGGGTTGTAGATGTCATATGTGTGACTCCAGAAGGGAGAACTAAGACCCATGTATGGAGGTCATGGAAGAAAAATCTCTGCTTGATTTAAGAAAATCTACTACTTTCCGTTACTAATATGGCAGAGTTTCTGGCACAGAAGTGTGACCCCACACTGAAGTCTGACCTCCTGCATCAAATCCTGGTGAAAAGTGAACCCCAACCTTGTGCCCTGTCTTTGCAGGCTTGAAGGGGGCTGTAACAACGATTACATAGAAGTGTTCGATGGCCCATACCACAGTTCCCCTCTCATTGCCCGGGTTTGTGATGTGTCAAGTGGATCCTTCATTTCGTCATCCAACTTCATGTCTGTTCGCTTCGTCAGTGATGGCAGCATCACGAGGAGAGGGTTCCAGGCTGAATACTACTCTAGTCCTTCCAATGACAGCACCAGTAAGTCCCCCTCAAGAGGGCTCTTTAGGGATGGGGGCACCTCTGAGAGCCTTCTACTGCTCAACCATTCTGTGGTTTTGGAACAAGAAACTAGAGCAGCTTTGTCAGGTCACCAAGGCTTGCTCTGGTGCTGAAGGAGTCCAAGGGCAGTGGGTCTTGGGACTCTGGCTGCCCAGAAATGAGGTCAAGGGCCAGAGCTGGCTGATAGGCAGTATATCGGCCTCACTGCAGTCAGCAGAGACTAAGTAGAAGGTGCAAAGTGATGCTTTCAACATATAGTGAGATGCCAATGCCAGGGACAGAGGTGACCACCTGGCTTGAGGCCTGGTGACCATCCCAGACTGTGGGACACCGTGACCATATCCTGAGGCCTAGCACATTTGGCTACTTATCCGAAGATGGACTGAGCTGGTCACTCAGCCACTTCCAGCAGAGGCCATGGCCACGATTCTAGCTGTTAAATGGACTAATTTACAGATTGGCCAGGGATTGGGCAAGGTGATGTCCAAGCAATCTTTGTCAGTCAGGATTTTCAGCATTGACCTGCACCAGAGCTAAAGGACCTTATTTCACAACATCTCCACAGTTCACCTGGAGCATTATTTTACCCTGTGGATAAATGGTAACTTGGCGAAACATCTCACTCATTTCACATCCTGCCTCCATTTCTTCATCTGAGGAATCCCAAGTCCCTGTGTCCTCATAGGGCTCTCATGAGGACGAGACTGGCTTGGGTCCTAGGGTACCTCAGGGTTGTGGTGAGGCGTGTCCTGATGTGGACCATCTTTGTCAGCCATTTTTTTTTTAAATTAGTTTCAGGTGCACAAGACAAAGTAATACTTAGGCGTTTATCATTTATATCCCTCACACTGTGTGAACCCCACTCCCCATCCACTATCCCTCTGACATCACACAGAGCCATTACATTTCCACTGTCTCTATTCCTAATGCTGTACTCCGCTTCTTGTAAGTATATACATACATATATATATATACATGTATGTATGTATATAAAATTAGAATTGGCATTCATTATTGTTCAGCTTCAGCTTCAGGTGTACAGTGCAGTGATCAGGCATCTACATCTTCCCTGAGGTGGTCTCCCAAATGAGACACGTGTCCATCGGATACCCTACAAAATCTTTACATTATTGATTACATTCCCCAAATTAATTTTCAAAACCCCGTGGCCATCTTGTGGTTACTGATTGTTTTCTAATCCCCTCACCTTCCTCCTTATCCCCACCCCTCGGCCCATCTAGCAACCCTCAGTTTTTCCTCTTTGTCTCCAAAACTTTTTCTGATTAGTTCATTCACTTATTCTTTTCTTTAGATAAGTAAGATCATATGGTGTTTGTCTTTCTCTGTCTGACTTATTTCACTTAACATAATGTTCTCTAGGTCCATCCATGTTGTTGCAAATGGTAAGATTTCTTTCTTCTTCATGGCTGTGTAATACTCCATTGTATAAATGTACCACAGTTTCTTAATCCAGTCATCTAGCGATGGGCATTTTGGTTGTTTCCATGTCTTGGCTATTGTGTATAGTGCTGCAATACACATAGGAGTGCATAAAGTTTTTTGAATTAGAGTTTTGGATTTCTCTGGATACATACCTAGGAGTGAAATTGCTGGATCATAAGGTAGTTCCATTTTCAGATTTTTGAGATACCTCCATACTGTTTTCCATAGTGGCTGCACCAATCTGCAATCCCACCAACAGTGCACAAGGGTTCCCTTTTCTCCACATCCGCGCCAGCACTTTTTTGTTGATTTATTGATGATAGCCATTTTGATTGGGGTGAAGTGGTATCTCATTGTGGTTTTTATTTGCATTTCTCTGATGGTTAGTGAGGTTGAGCATTTTTTCATATGTCTGTTTGCCATCTGTATGTCCTTTTTAGAAAAATGTCTTTTCATGTCCTCCGCCCATTATTTAATTGGGTTGTTTGGTTTTTTTTGGAGTTGAGTTGAGTGAGTTTTTTAATAAATTTGTGATATTAACCCCTTATCAGATATATCATTGGCAAATATCTTTTCCCATTCAGTAGGATCCCTTTTTGTTTTATTGATGATTTCCTTTGCTGTGAAAAATCTTTTTAGTTTGATGTAATCCCACATGTTTATTTTTTCTCTTACTTCCCTTGCGTGAGGGGATATATCAGTAAAAATCTTACTCCGGGTAATGTCTGTGAAGTTTCTGCCTATATTTTCTTCTACGAATTTTATGGTTTCAGATCTTACATTTAAGTCTTTAAGCCATTTTGAATTTATTTTTGTATATGGCGTAAGGAGGTGGTCCAGCTTCATTTTTTTGCATGTGTCTGTCCAGGTTTCCCAGCACCATTTATTGAATAGACTGTCTTTACCCCACCATACATTCTTGCTTCCATTGTCGTAGATTAAATGGCCATATAGGCATGGATTTATTTTTGGACTCTCTATTCTGTTCCATTGATCTATGTGTCTGTTTTTATGCCAGTACCATGCTGTTTTGATTACTGTAGCCTTGTAGTATAATTTGATGTCAGGTATTGTTATACTTCCCACTTTGTTCTTATTTCTCAAGATTGCTGAAGCTATCCAGGGTCTTTTATGGTCCCATATAAATTTTAGGATTATATGTTCTATTTCTGTGAAAAACGTCGTTGGTAGTTTGATAGGAATTGTATTGAATATGTATATTGCCTTTGGCAGTATGGACATTTTAACTATATTAATTCTTCCTATCCATGAACATGGTATGTGTTTCCATCTATTTGTATCTTCTTTCATTTTTTTCTTCAGTGTCTTATAATTTTCTGAGTACAGATCTTTTACTTCTTTGGTTAAATTTATTCTCAGGTATTTTATAGTCTTTGAAGCAATTGTAAGTGGGATTGTTTTTTTAATTTCTCCTTCTGATGTTTTATTATTAGTATATACAAATGCAACTGATTTCTGAATATTAATTTTGTATCCTGCTACTTTACTAAATTCATCTATCAGCTCTAATAGTTTCTTGGTGGAGTCTTTAGGGTTCTCTATATATAGTATCATGTCATCTGCATATAATGACAATTTTACTTCCTCCTTACTGATTTGGATGCCTTTTATTTCTTTTTCTTGTCTGATTGCTGTGGCTAGAACTTCCAGCACTTTGTTGAATAGAAGTGGAGAAAGTGGGCAAACTTGCCTTGTTCCTGATCTTAAGGGGAATGGTTTTAGCTTTTACCCATTGAGTATGATGTTAGCTGTGGGTTTATCATATATGGCCTTTATTATGTTGAGATATGATCCCTCTATTCCCACTTTCTTAAGGGTTTTTATCATAAATGGCTGCTGGATTTTATCAAATGCTTTTTCTGCATCTATTGATATGATCATGTGATTTTTATTTTTCATTTTGTTAATGTGGTGTATCACATTAATTGATTTGCAGATGTTGAACCACCCTTGCATACCAGGGATGAATCCCACTTGATCATGGTGTATGATCTTTTTAATGTATTGTTTGTCAGCCATCTTGATCCCTGCACCTATGTATGGGAGGAGCTCCTAGTGGGACTTGCTGTGGCTTGAGGGTACTGACTGACTGCATTATCTGCCTTTGGCCACCAGGGCTGCTGTGTCTGCCGAATCAAATGCAAGCCAACGTGAGCAGGAGTTACCTCCAATCCCTGGGCTATTCTGCCTGGGACCTTGTCATTCCCACATGGAACGGAAGCTACCATTGTAAGCCCCAGATAATGTCAAGCCAAGTGATATTCACAATTCCCTATTCAGGCTGTGGTACCACCCAGAAGGTAAGTCTGGGGCTTCCCACTCTATCTCCTGCTGAGCAAGCTTTTCTACAGTCACATGCACTGTGCTTCTTGAATTTGGGGTACTCGGAAGACATGATTATGGTATAACCAGAATGTAATAGGGGTGAAGATATAAATGTGTTCATTGGTGCCATGACGTAGCTGCAGCCACTTCCACATAGAAGGAAGGAAGAGAAGCGTAGGTCATTAGGCAGTTTTTCCAGCACTGCCCAACACGGATGGTGTCTGGCGGGCTGCCACTCACATCAGCCATAACAGTAGCAGATCCTGGGGCACAGCTGCAGGTTTTGTGGGACCTGAAGCTTAAACAGTTTGGGGTCAGGGTGGGTAAATGGGGCAGGTGCCTCATTAAGTGAAAGAATTCAGACATATTTTATTTTCATAAATCTTACCCAAAACTCATGGCTGTGCCAATACGTTGCCAGGCCTTGGCAGAACCTGTACATACAGGGAACCCTTAGCTTCAGCTTCAATAGCTTCACAGTCCATTGACCTCAGCAGCTGCCATTTTTTGAGCTGTCACCATCTAGGGTGACCAGCTGTCTTGGTTTGCCTGGGACTTGGCAGATTTAAGCATGGAAAAGTCCCGTGTCCCCGGAAACTCCTCAGTCCTGAGCAAACTGAAATGGTTGGTCAACCCACGAGTGGCAGACACTGGGATTAGTCAGTGTCACACTCCCCAAATCCCCACCAAGTATTCTCTCACTGTCATCCCACTTTAAAAATAGGGACACTGGGCTTTGAGGAGTGAAGCCATTTGCCCAAGACCACTCAGTCAGCAAGTGGTGAGGCTTACGCCATTATGCTGCGTGAAAGAAGCCAGGCACACAAGAGTACCTACTCTGTGATTCCATTTCTCTAAAATTTAGAAATGGAGAATAAATGCGTGATGGAAAGTCGACCTGGTTAGAGGGAATTGCCTACCAAGGGGCAGGACGGAGCTGTTTGAGTTAGTGGAAATGTTCTGTATCGTATTGTGGTGGTGTTTGTTGTCAAACCTCACTGAGTACACTTAGACTGGTTACATTTAATTTTATGTACTTTTTTTTCAGTTATGCATTCTAAGTTCTGAATTTTTGGCTGACACCTCAGTAATCTTTTTAAGATTTTTGTCTCAGGGAACAGACATAGTGAAAATACTTTTATTTCGCTTAGGACTGCAGTAAATACACAACGTGAAATGCTCAAATATGTACAATGTGTGTGACAAACACATTCCAAGGGCCTCAGGTTGTCATTCACCATGACAAACTGTGCTAGGTGCTCAAATGAATCTGCTCCTCACCTAGCAAGGTCATTCCTGATCCTTTAACACATAAGAAACAGTGAGACAGGACGGAGACATTCATTTAGTCAACCCAATTGGCTTGTCGGCCCGGGGTAGGTGCTGGGCCTCAGGGTCTGCAATCCAGGTCTCCTGAAAGGAACTGAGTGGGTCAGGGAGACTTACATGCAGAGAAGTGTACATATTAGTCAGGTCATGCAAACATTCTAGTCAACCTGGCTTTTGTATCTTGCCCTGTAAATTAATCGTGTGAATTCTGGTTTGTCATGAATTTCGTCGGTGGGAGTCAGTTCATCAGAAGTGATCACCCCTCCTGATTCCAAATGTGCACCTGGAGATTCTGACATCTCCGTTAGGAGCCGCCAAAGGAACATGTCAACCCTGAGTGGTTGTGGGCGTCACGTGCTCCATTCTGCTTCCTCCACTGATTTCAATACCCTACCCGTGCCACTACCAAGCTGAGTGCCTCAGCTTACTCATGTGTTTTATTCGTCTTTGCAACTCCCAGTGCCCCTGACATGGAGCCTTTCTAATCAGATTATTAACAGCTAATCTGTATGCCAGGCACTGAACTAAGAGTTTTACATGACTTTCAAAATTCTCCAGACAACTTTTGTTCCCATTCAATCATGAGGAAATGGAGGCTTACAAAAATTAAGTCACTTGCCCAAGTCCACATGATGGTGAACTGCAGAGCCAGAATTCCAGGTCCCCATTTAGCGGGTGTCTGACAGATGTTGGCTGGTGTGACTGAATAGCCGATATGAGAGGGAAGGACGCCAAGGCGAAGAGTCCACACCTCTGTGAGAACAGCAGTTGACTTACCTGCAAGACTTCCCGTGACATACTGAGTTCCTTTCAGGCTGAGCAGATCTCTAATAGCGAATTTTAATTTTAAATCAGAACTGCTTTTTATGATTTAGAAATAAACCCGAATTCCCCATTCATTTTTTTGGAGTGGATTCAGAATTCAGTTTAACCATAGAAACCAGAGACAAATGTGGATTCTACGAAAGCTCGCATGCTTGCGAGCTACTGTACAGAGTTCACTTCAGTTTGTCTCTGAAAGAGTAACAAGGTGACAACATGTACATGGTTTATTGTGACAGCCATTGACACTCAAATATAAAGCCAAGACATTTTTTTAAAAAAAAGAAAATATAATATACTCTCCAGGAACGCACAGAGCGCATAGAGACCATTCCAGATCTTTTCCCCAGACCTGAATCCTAAGTGCGGGCTCTGGCGCCCCCTGCAGGCCAGGCTGGCCCTGCCCCAGGTCTGGGACTGCAGAGACCTCTGGCTGTCCTCTGACAGAACAGGGAAACCGGTGATCAGAGAGAGGAGGAGGGAAGGGTCCTAGAGATGGCAAAACCACTTTACGTTACTTGTTAAACTTTTCTCTTTTTACATGTTGTTTACACGTTCTAAGGGTCAAACTCAGAACTGAGTTCTGTAACTGCAGACATAAAATGAAAGCCTCTCCAACTGGCGACGTTCTGACGAGTAATTATAGTCAAGAACAAGTGCTGGCTTCAGAAGGACACTTGTCTAATGTCCCACACGGCCAGGAATGGAGTTTTGCTCTTGTACCTGACTAAATGTGACTACATGACAAGCCTTCCTTCTCCTCCTCCTTCTTTTATAAAGTGTAATAACGTTGCCTTACATTTTAGGACTTCCATTTAGGCCACCATGGTGTTATTTTTGTGTGTTTTTTTTTCTTGCAAAAGCACCCATAGCTTGTGGGAACTTGTACCTGGCTAGAAGTTTGCTTCTGACCATCATAGCATTTGGGAGAGGAAGAGTTCCCCTCCCTCACTGCCCAGTCTCTGCCTGGCAATGCTTCACTTGTGCTCATCTCACTTGGGGCTAGATAATCATGATCATGAAGCTTCCAAGGGACTTTATTCACGCCTGTGTCCTGTTGGCCGTTTGGGCTGACTGCTCCCACCCCATTCGTCATTCATCACAGTACTTTTGCTGGGCCTCTATCCCTTCTCCCTTTCAGCCATTCCATGGGTGTTTATTGATGTCACTGACACTATCATTGACCCAATATCAAGCCCTGGGAAAAGAGATGCTTAGACATCATCCTTTCCTTGAGATGCTCAGAGAATACCAAGGTTCTCGTTCTCAGAAAAGTCACTCTTACAAGATGGTAGGCATATCAAATGGCATGAGAGACTAACATTCTTATGAATTTGCTGCTGGGTGAAAGATACAGTCAGAAACGGTCCTGTGGCACAGGGAATGACAAAGCAGTGTGTGACAGAAAGTGCTCCAACATTGCCATGCCCACCTGCCTGTCCATGTGAGCCTCTGGGGAAGACCCTACCACAGAGGTCAGAGACCCACTGGAGCCATAACTCTGGATCTCTTGTCGCTTCCAGCTCCCACAGCTTCAGACGCCAAGTTGCGATAGCTACTGACCCATTCAAACAGCACACTGAAAACTAACACCACCAGCCCCTCCCATGAGTACACATGGCTGCCTCTGCTGATTTCTCCCAGCAATAGTGAGAATAAAACAGAACTAGCCAGAAAGACCCCAAGCCATGGGGTCCAAACTCAGCTTAGTTGTACAGCAGAGCAAGGGATCATCCAGACACACCCATCTTCCCATGAGGAGCAGCTCCCAAGAGGCCCCAACACCTGGTCCAGACCATAGACCCCCACATATGGTCGAGAAAAGGGGCTGTGTGAGAGGAGGACGTCTTGCTAGTTAAGCAGCTAATGGTAGCCATGGCAGTAGGCACGTGCCATCTCTGTATGGTTCTCAGAGAGTTTTGAAGGCTTACTGAGCCACTTCCCTATCATTCTAACCAAAATCAGCGATGAGATTCCCTTAGCAGATGACATTTGCCTGACTGCTCTCCTGCCTGCCTCTCCTAGGTGGATAATGATACCATCATCTATTCCAACGTGCTCAAAGCAGATGCTGCAAGTGGCATCATCAGTAGGAAAAAGGACCTCCACATTCACCTCAGCTGCAAAATGCTCCAGGACACCTGGGTTGACACAATGTACATTGCTAATGACGACATCGAGGTCAAGGAAGTGCAGTATGGCAATTTCGACGTGAACATTTCCTTTTATACGTCACCTTCATTCTTATATCCCGTGACCAGCAGCCCATACTACGTGCACTTGAACCAGGACTTGTACCTTCAGGCCGAAATCCTCCATTCCGACGCCTCCTTGGCCTTGTTTGTGGACACCTGTGTGGCGTCGCCAGATTCCAGTGACTTCACCTCTCTGACTTATGATATAATCCGGAGAGGGTAAGGAGTGTCTTCCTGGGGTGGACTTGAACCTTTGCCTGACAACCCAAACATGAGTAGCCCAGAGGCTCAACGAATGCAGGTGTTGGTCCTCAAGCTCAGCCGGCCAGGTTATCATCTCTGGTTAACATACAGGGAGATGGGTGCCTGATGAATTGAGTGACTCACCAGTGGCCACCAAGCAGGTTAACTATAAACTGGGGTTAGACCCCATGTGACCAAACTCCAGGCAAGCCTTAGTATTAAAAGGACTTTGGTGAAGTGGCAAAGGCATTAATTTTGAAGCAGATTGAGACTGAGATGCCAGCTGTGCCACATACTAGCTGTATCACTCTGGACAGGCAGTCGCACCTCTCAGAGCCAGTTTCTTCACTCATCAAATAAGCACAGCGATGCCCACTTCATAGGCTATGGGGGATCTGATGAAAAAGAGCAGATGGGGCCTTGGGCAAAGAGCATGCATGCAGGTGGCCCACAAGGACAGTGGCACAAGGCAACAAGAGGTCTCGTGACCTACATCAGCTGGGAATAGACTTCTCAGAGTCCATGATTCCGGCCAAGCTCAAGAGATGCAGAGGTGAGGCCAGTGGTGTCCAGGCTGGGGTCACAGGTGCCCAGGTTGGGCTGCCCTACCATAGCCCCGCTTTCCTGGATGACAGGACTCTGGTGAGGTGCAGTTCACCTCTTCTGAGCTCACAGAGGGGTCCTGGACGCGGGCATGCCACTGTAACCCCTACTCTTTTGTCTCTGTCCACTGCTGTGGACATCATTTTTTGGCTTATAATTTGACCTTGTCTTAGTAACAATGTCTCACATAGAAGTTTTACTGACAAGAAAGGGCATCTGCTAGGAATTATGGTTGGGAAGTTAAATTTCACAGCTCCTTGAAACACTAAAAACAGTATCTCTTTCCAGGCACAGTTTGAATATGTGTTGCTTCGGTAAATAGGTGTTAAGGTTTATCTCGTTCATAGTCTGTGCAGTTGCTTCAAGTCACGGTAGCCTCCTTGACAGCCAAGGTGGGGGATAAGCTTCCCCAGACCCTCTTTTTTACAGAGTGACAAGGTGACATTTGAATTTATGTCAAACGATTGAGATGAATGCAAATGAGAGATTTGTTTCTTCTCTGCTAAAGGATTCTTTCTGGTCAAATTCTGGCATGTATGTGTACATAAGATATTGCAATTTTCTGGGGAGAAGGTGATATACATATGGAGTTAGATGTGTCCCAACTACACCTGGAACGCAGGGACTCATTGACTACATCTGGCCATCACTCAAATCACCTACCTGGATGCCCATTAGAATACCTTTGAGCTTCAAACACCTGGAGGGTACTCAGGACAGGTTGAGATGGTCAGGAGACACAGCCCTGGAGAGGGAGGGGCAGCAAAGACACCAGAGAGTAGCCAAATGTCACCTTGCCTGGACCTGAAATACCCTCATCCTTCCTGTCCTCTCCCTGAGCCCTGCTCCTCCCTGACTCACCTGGGTAACTGGGCCATTGAGCACGTGGTCACTGAGCACTCACTGTGAAATACGGGGCCTGCTTGTCAAGGTGGGCTCACTTGCTGCTTTAAGATGCTGCTGACCTGTCAGAGCTCCCAGGATTTTCCTGCAGGGCTGACAATATCTAAACCACACGTTCCCAAAACAGGAAGGTGAGATGAGGCCGGCGGCGTGGGCCTTGAGGGTGGGCTGTGGAGATCCAGCCCAGCACCTCCAAGTAGGAAGAATGCAGTGCACTGGTGAGAGCTAACGGGTTACTATTCTCTTCTTCCAGGTGTGTGAAGGACGAAACCTACCAGTCCTACCAACCGCCATCACCCCGTATCGCCCGCTTCAAGTTCAGGTCCTTCCACTTCCTGAACCGCTTCCCCAAGGTGTACCTGCAGTGTAAGATGGTGGTGTGCAGGGCCTACGACCACTCTTCCCGCTGTCGCAGAGGCTGCATTGTGAGGGCTAAGAGGGATGTGGGCTCCTACGAGGAGAAGATGGATGTCGTCCTGGGGCCCATCCAGCTGCAGGCCCCCGATGTTGAGAAGAGGAGCCTGGGTAGGTGGTCGCCTTCCCACCCCGCTGCCCGCCCGGGCCCAGGCCCATGACCTGCAGGGGCTCAGGCTGTTTCTGTTGGTGTCATGTGCCAACTTGAATTGGGCACCTACTATGTACCAAGTGTGCTCTGCTGTGCCAGGCGATATGGAGTTCAACTAGACCTGGCTCCCACCTCCTTCCAAGTCTCCTGCTCTGTGAGGGGCCCGTATGTAGGATTTGGTCAAGAGAGTTCTGACCTGGGGCACAGACCCTCGTGACCCCTTTATCCTCTGCGTTCTGAACTCCCAGAACCTCACACTCCCCATCTGTAAAACTAAGCTGTTAACACTTACCTCTTAGGACTGATGAGAGGGTTACATGAAATAGTGTTAGTGAAACTGCCTCCACCTCTGCCTGGTATAAGTCGCTGGGTGCGATAACGGTGGCGTTTGTTATTATTGTTATTGTCACCAATATTAACATTAGTGATAACATGTTATCATGAGAGTAATAACCACTCACTATCGTCCCAGTGGAAATGAAATCAAGGTGAGGGCAGGGCCATGGGGGTGCAGGTAGGATTGATCGATTCTGACTGCTCACAGGGGCTGACTCTGGACAAGCCATTTCATTTTCCTCATCTAGAAAGGGGACCATATTTCCTGCTGTGCCATTTTGTTGTGTATGTGGATGAGAAAAATGTTTGCAGAGTGACTTCTAGGATTTTGAGGCCACGCCAGGGCCAGGTCAACAGATGTGGTGGCACTGGTGACAGGGGCAGGTGTGGAATAGCAGTTGTCACAAATCCTCCCCTTGGTCACAGGGCTCCACTCCTTTCACAGCTCTCTCTCCATATGTCCCATATTCATTTGTCCCCACGTCCAACTAATTTGGGGCTCTCCTCACTTATGTATTCCACGCATATCTATTAAAGGCCTACTATGTGCCAGGAGACACACAACTGAAAACTGAAACAGATCAAAATCTTCAACACTAAGGAGCTTGCATTCCAGCAGAAGGGGACACAGTTCAGAACTCTAGTGCATGGTACCTCCAATGGGAGTTGGAGCTACGGAGAGGACAGCAGGGCAGGGTGATGGTGAAGGGCGCCAAGGGCTTGCTCACCCCTTTCCTCTCCCTTCTCTTCCCACTGGTGCTGCAGTAGCTTGGGGCCTGGGTACCTCTTGCCTGGGACTCTTGTACCCATTTCCCAGATGGTCTCAAATGCCCCAACTGTCTCCCCTCCTAGCCATCAGGAGCCTTCAGTAGATTTGCTCTCTCAAAGCCTTGCTCTGATTTCCTGCTCAAAAACCTTTTCTGGCTCCCATTGGCTGACAAGACACAGTGATTCTCCCTGCTCCACATTCATCTGCCCTTTGGGGTCTGGTCTCAGTTTCCCGTTTAGCATTCTTCTCTCCCATTCCTTTTTCCTTGTCCCACCAGACAACCAGTTCTGATGCCATCACCTGCCCTGGGACCACGGCCCTTCCTGTCATCCTGACTCCGACATCCTCTCCTTCCAAGACCTACCGGTGGCTGGCGTGGAGGAGAAGGCCAGCACCCAGGGGAGCTACCAGAGCACTGCCATCTTCGTGGGGGTTTTCCTGGTTGTGGTCCTGGCCGTGGTGGCTGTCACACTGAGGAGGAGCTTCTGCATCTGAACCGCCCGTGGCCAGCCTCTGAGGTCTACAATGTGACACCAGGAGAAGGCACACAGCCGCACTCAGGCATTGGCTGCACAGGCTCTGGAACCCAAGTGAAAAAGGAAGAAATGCGTGCCCTGACCTTGGCACCCAGCAACACCCAAACTCTTTTAACTCTGGCTCGGGCACTTAGGCTAAGATGGGGATGTACAAAGTCAGGGCAGGTGTTCCTAAAACCACAGGCTCGGTGCTGCGACAAAATATCAGGCAGCTGTGAGCCAAACCCTGGTCGCAGCGGAGCTTTCTCTAGATAGAATTTCTTTTCTGACTTCTTAGGCGTGTAGTATACATCTTAGTCTTTTGATTTATAGGACAAGCCAAATAAAGAATTTTTTTCAAAGCAAGTGTCAGCTTAGTCTTTGTTTGTAGTGGCTCGCCTAAGCACTGACAAGTAGGATGGTCTGCCAAAGGAATTTTAAAGGCCAGGGGGCTCTTCCCTGTGGCTTCCAGAACCTTCTAGAGAATGGATAAGGTGTCCTCATTTGTTCTTGGCATGTTTTGGCTCTGCCCAAAGCAGAAAATACAGGGTGAAAGGTTGAGAAAGGCCATAATGCTAACAGCACCATAATTTTTAGTGTTTGTGACTTAAAATGAAAGATGGTTGCCTCTATTTCTCCAGGAATCTGCCTCTTCTGGTTTTTTACATCATGTCCAGAATGTGGGCTATGGGGGTTCTGGGGAAGGCAGCAAACTCCTCAGGGCCCCGAGGATCTCTGGTACATAGGCTAGGCCACCAAGAGTCCTGTTTGCATGTGGTCTCCAGGGAGAAATGGATTGACAAGAGACCCCAGGATCTCAGGAGAGACAAAGGAATGGGGTGCTTTCCCAAAAGGCAGTTAATTTGCCAGAAAACGGGAGAGAAACCAGACCTTGGCCCTCTAGATCAGGCTGAGTAAAAATGGGAGTTTTCACCTTCTCCCTGGGAATGTCAGTGTTTGCCACTGTGAGCCAGGTTCAGGACCCCTACCCTGAGAAGGATGCTAAGCAACCCTAACTTCTGAGGTATGACTTGGGCGGGTGAGACCCGGCAGGACAGCAGCTGCAGGGGACCCCCAAGACAAGGGGGGTGTTTTAGATGCGTGTGGTGGATGGTGGGGGTGAACTGAAGAGGCCAAAGTGGACTCCTTCCCATAAAACTGCAATGTCACCAAAGAAAACATATCGTCAGCGTTCCCTTGAGGGCCAGTATTGCCAGAGAAACTTTGTGGCCTGGTTTCAGACATGAACAGTTTTCTTTTTTCTGTTTTGTTTTTTTTTTAATTAGTTTCAGGTGTACAAATGAATGTAATGATTAGACATTTACACCCCTCACAAAGTGGTAGCAACCCCAGGTCAACTACCCCTCTGACATCATAGATGGCTATTATAATACCATTGACTATATTCTCTATGCTGTACTTTACATCCCTTGGCTATATAAATTATATATACATATATATAATTATAGTTGACATTCAATATTATTTTATATAGTTTCAGGTGTACAGCACAGTGGTTAGGCATTTATATAATCTACTAAGTGATCCCCCCGATAAATCCAGTCCCCATCTGACACCCTACCTAGTCTTTAAACATTATCGATTATATTCCCCATACTGTAGTTCACATCTCCGTGACTATTTTGTGACTACAAATTTGTACTTTCTAATCCCTTCACCTTCTCCCCTATCCCCCAACTCCCCTACCGTCTAGCAACCATTATTTTTTTCTCTGTGTCTATGAGTCTATTTCTGTTTTGTTTGCTCGTTTATTATATTCTTTAGATTCCACATATAAGTGAGATCACATGGTATTTGTCTTTCTCAGTCTGACTTATTTCCCTTAGCAAAATACCCTCTAGATCCATCGATGTTGTTGCAAATGGCAAGATTTCACTTTTTTATGGCGGAGTAATATTCCTTTGTATATATGTATCACCTCTTCTTTATCCATTCATCTATTGATGGGCACTTAGGTTGCCTCTATATCTTGGCAATTGTAAAGAATGCTGCAATGCACATAGGAATGCATATGTATGTCTTTTCGAATTAGTGTTTTGTGTTTCTTCAGATAAATACCCAGAAGTGCGATTACTGGGTCCTTCTTTGTCTCCTGTTATTGCCTTTGTTTTAAAGTCTATTTTGTCTGGTATAAGTATTGCTATCTCAGCTTTTTTGTTTGTTTTCATTTTCATGAATACTATTTTTCCATCCCTTTACTTTCAGTCTCTGTATGCCTTTCCATCTGAAGTGAGTCTCTTGTAGGTAGCATATATAAGGGTCTTGTTTTCTTATCCATTCACCCACCCCATGTCTTTTAGTTGGAGATTTTAATCCATTTACATTTAAAGTAGTTGTTGATAGATGTGAGTTATTGCCATTTTACTATTCATCATTTCTCCTCCTCCTCCTCCTTCTCCTCCTTCTTTCTTCTTGGTGAAAGAAGTTCATTTGGTGGTGATGAACTCCTTTAGCTTTTTCTTGTCTGGGAAGATCTTTATCTGTCCTTTGATTCTAAATGATAGCTTTGCTGAGTAGAGTAATCTTCATTGTAGGTCCTTGCTTTTCATCACTTTGAATATTTCATGCCAATACCTCTCACAAGTTTCTGCTGAGAAATCAGCTGACAGTCTTATGGGAGCTCCCTTGTAGGTATTTTACCTACAAGGGAGAAACTTCTTTTCTCTAGCTGCTTTTCAGATTCTCTCTTTGTCTTTAACCTTTAGCATTTTAATTATGATGTGTCCTGGTGTGGGCCTGTTTAGGGTCTTCCTGTTTGGCACTCTCTGTGCTTCCTGCACTTGTATGTGTATTTTCTTTGTCAGGTTAGGAAAGTTTTCCATCATTATTATTTCAAATAGGTTTCAATCCCTTACTCTCTCTCTTCTCCTTCTGGTATCCCTATGATATGAACATTGGTATGCTTGATGCTGTCCCAGAGACCCCTTAAACTATCCCCTTCCCTTTTTTGGGGTTCTTTTTTCTTTTTGCTGTTCTGATAGGGTGTATTCTGCTACCTTATTTTCCAAATCCCTGATTTGATCCTCTGCTTCACCTAATCTACTGTTGATTCCCTCTAATGTATTCTTCATTTCAGTTATTATATTCTTTATTTATGATTGGTCCTTTTTTATGTTTTCTAGCTCCATTTTTAGGTTTCTTATCTCTTTGTTGAGGTTCTCATTGAGATCATTGAGCATCCTTATAACCAGTGTTTTGAACTCTGCATTTGGTAGATTGCTTTTCTCCATTTTATTAAGATTTAAGATCTTTTTCTGGAGTTTTGCTCTGTTCTTTCATTTGAGACCTGTTTCTTTGCCTCCCTATTTTGGCTGCTTTTCTGTATTTGTTTCTATTTATTAGGTAGAGCTATTATGTTTCCCAGTGTTGGTAAAGAGGCGTTATGTAGTAGGTGTCCTGTGGGGCCCAGTGGTGCAGTCTCCCTGGTCACCTGAACTGGGTCCTCCAAGTGTGTTCCTCATGTGTGTTGTATGTCTGTGTGCCCTTCTGTTATAGTTGAGCCTTGATTTCTGTTGACATGTCAATGGTATAGGTTGACCCTCAGGCTGATTGGTTGTGAGGACTAGCCATGATTATAGTGGAGAAGCTATTGTGGAGAGGTTAACCCTATGGAGCAGGATTCACTTTAGTGGGGCTATGGTGCCTGCTGAGTCAGCTCTTTGGGTGTGTCATTTCTGCAGGTGGTTGGGTGGTGCTCTGATGTGGTTGGAGGCTGGCCACTGGGTGTGTTGGTTCTAGGGTCTCTGGGAGGGGCTCTGTTGCAGGCCAAGGTCTGTTTTGTGCCCTGCCCTGGGCCACTTGGTATGAGCTACAAAGTGATCTGTAGATGGTTACCACTTGTGCTGGGCTTGTAGGTGCCTAGGAGAGGCTAAGCAGTGAACTGAGTCCAGCTGCTGCTAGTGCTGGGCAAGAGTTATGGGGCATGCTGAGTCCAGGTGCTGCTTGTTTCAGGTTTGTGAACCTTCAAGAGATTTTAGGGAAGTTCTCAGCATGAGCCAAGACAGGCCATATAGAAAAGCCACTGAGAACGGCTTGGGTGGGTCCGCAAGTTGTGTTGGGCGGGGTCTCGGAATCACCAGGGTGGGACAAATGTATTTAAGTTAGCTGGGTTGATGAAGACTGAGAAAAGGTGCCTGCTTGCATCTGCATGCTGGGTGTGAAGGGCTCTACAAAGGAACAATGACTTCTGCCAATACTTCTGTTTGGGAGGAAGCTACTTCTCCAGCTGTCACCTTTCGAGCTGCTGCCCCAGCACTGGAGCTCAGAACGAGTGAGACATCAGCAAGTAAGTCTGTGCATGGGCCCTTTAAGAGAAATGTCTGGGACCTCCCTGTCTCACTCGGTCACAATCTCTGCTCATTTATACAGCCAGAGGTTATGGGGAGTTCTCTCCCCAGCACTGGAACAGTGGGCTGGGTATCCTGGTGTGGTGCTGGGACACCTTGTTCCTCAGAGGGGACTTCCACAGCCAAGATAATCCTCCCGATTTTTAACCACCACACGTGGGTATGAATCCAACCATTCTGTGTCTCCACCCCTCCGACCAGTCTCAATGTGGCTTCTTTATATGTTTACTTATAGGACTTCTGTTCAGCTAGACTTCAGGTGATTCTCAATGATGGTTGTTCCGTACTTTAGTGGTAATTTTGATATCAGGTCACACCTTGTTTCTGAATGGCCTTGAACAAACCTGTTTTTCTCCCCTTCATATGTTCCTTTCTCATGGGCTGCTCCACTGCAGATTTTCTTCTCCTTCTCATGAGATTTAGTAGTTTTCTCCACCTTGTTCATAGACCCCCTGACTAACATCCTTCCACTGCATTAGAACTTTCCAACTCTCTTTCTCTATACTGTCCCATGGTCAATCGTCATCTCCTTCCCAACACCCAGGCTTTTATTTTATAAGGAAGAGTTGAAGGGTGTGTTGGGCATTTTGTAAGTAGCCTCCCCAGCATGGATTCCCTCTTTGTTAACAGAAAACCAGTTTTACTCAGATTTCTATTCCTACCCTGCATGTCTCATGGGTCTTTAGAGAAGCTGACCCCAGACCCAACTCTGAGAACTGGTCTCAGTGTGGGGAGGTGGTATGAATGTCACAAAGGAGGCTTCACCTCCTGCTAGGCAACTGATGCAGGAATGAGCATGTGACCCAAGTGGGCCAATGAAATGAAATGAAAGGCCTGGCCACAGAGGGCAGTGGAAGATAACTGCTCTCCACTTGGCACTAGCTGAGAGTGAAGTCAGCTCACAAGGGAGGCAGAGCCAGAGGATGTCGGGAATGTACAGCCAGAGCCTAGGTGATGTCAGCTCTGCAGCCTCCACACTTCCAGCTAACGGAGTAAAGAAAGACCTGTCCCTGTTGTTTAAGGCAATTTGAGATAGGCTTTCTGTCGATACAGCATAAAACATCCTCATCCCTACAAAGTCCCATGACTCCCAGAAAATAAAGTGCTTGCCCCTTAGAGAGTTATATCAAATCATTTTAAATTTGTAAAATGAGTTGAGTAGCCTTTTCACTTCCTCTAAGATATTTTGAAAAAGATAAAAATTATTGAAGACAGAGATATTTCCTTGTAAAACTGTCTATGGTCTTTGGAGCAGAAAGCTTGATTACTAATTCCATTTTTTAGGCAAACAATAAACATCTATTCAATCAAAGAATAATGAATGTGTGAATAGATAGTTATTTTTAATAAATCTGTGTCACTGCTCTTCTTTCCTTAAAACTATTTCTTTGAGCAGTTTTAAATTCACAGCAAAATTGAGAGTGAGGTCCAGAGATTTCCCATGCCCCACAAAAGCACAGCTTCCCCCGTTGTCATCATCACTCACCGAAATGGTACATTTGCTCCAGGTGATGGCTGCCTTAGATGCTGAAAGCTATACACCTCACCAGGAAGAGCGCTTACCATTTGGTAAGTAGTGGCCTCACTGGAATGGAGTGAACTTCGTTGTTGCATTAGAGTACTTTTGTGGATTTTAAATCTTTTGTGCTTAATCTCTCAGGTGAAAATTACTACAGTATACAAAAGAAAAACAGAGATGCAATTAGAACATCATTTAATCGCTACAGAAATTTAGATTTTTTTTTCACTGAAAATGAAGTCTTTTGAACTTTCTGGGTCTGTTTCATATGAAGAATTCTGAGTTTGTACCAAAAATGAGCGAAAATTACTCAAACTGATACTGATGTCCTTTTATTGCCATGTGCATATGAAATTGTAGCTGTGGATGGCAGTATGTGGGCCATCGTTCTAGTGGTGTCACAGTTTCTAGGTTTAATTTTTCAAAGACTGGTCAATAAAGTTTAAGGTCAATAGAATCATTTCATGTAAAACTTTAGGATGGGGGTTTTCCAAGCATTATATTTTGCATTGATTATTCTTTGATATTTATTGGGTTGTATTTTCAGACAGTTTTGACTGGCTTTTGGAGATTCTGGTGAAACACTAAATGGAAGTAGCCGGCACGTATATTGTAGGACCCCTAACCAGGCCTAAAAATTAAACTGATAAAGGCAGATTAACAGGAGAAAATCATACATATTTTATTAAATTTTTACATGTACATGGGAGCCTTCACAATAGAATGAAGACCCGAAGAAGTTACCAGAGCAAGAAGATCTTTATACCTTTTAGACAAATAGGAAATTGTGAAGATTTGACAAAACAAAGTGGTTTGGGCTAGGGCTGGTGAATTGTGAAGCAGTAAGTAGGAAAATAAGAGTTAGCCTAAGAAGGTTAGTTTGTTTGTACAGATTTCTCAGCCCCCAATTCCTCATCTCTGATCATAAGAATGTCTTCTTTCTTCCTGGTACAAGGAGGGTGTTTTTCACATGGGAGATTTATGACCAGTTTTAGGGAAGGAGGGCAAGGTGGGGAGAATTTAGAGTGAACTTCCTATTTGTGCCATTTCCCCAAACTCCTTGAACTTAAGATATTCAATACACCAAGGTGCCATATTTAAGAGTAACATGTCCTGAACCCCATATTCCTCCATCTGAAACTTCTCCCAAGCAGTTCATAGTCCAGATGCTGAGTTAGTAACTTATGCCATAACCCACTGAACCAATCTCCCATTCCTGCAAATTTCTATGAAACAAAAGAAAAGCACAGGTTAATGGTGAGAACAAAACTTAAACTAAGGTTTTGAGTGCAGCAGATGGTCAGTCAAGAAGACATCTAGATGTTGGGCTGGAAGTGTCTTCAGATGGAGTCTGGGCAGGTACTGGCAATCTGACAGACTCACCTGGCTTGCAGTTTGAATGTCCCTGGGAATGCCATCAGGTGTTCTGGTGAACTTCCTGAGTGGCTCATACAGTAACAGGTGCAAACATTGTCCAAACATAAGCTACTATGGTGCTTTCTCTAAAGTTTATATAACATTGTCCAGCTTTAGGTAGCAGGTCTTCAAGAAAAGGGCAGTTTGACTTCTCAAAGATTTGAAGGCAGAAGGGCCCCATCTAGGCTAAAGGCCAGTCCCAGTTCCAAGGTCTCTGTGGTAGACTGACTGCAACCAAGGTCCCAACTGTCCCTGTCTCCTTATGTTCATTCCCTTTACAGTATGACTTTGCAGTTTCTCCCAACAAGAGACGAGGTCCATTTGCGCACCCTTGCATCTGGACTGGCCTTGTATCTTGTTTTGGCCAACAGAATATGTCAAAGTGATGGTGTACCCATTCCAGTCTTGACTTCAAGAGGCCTTGCTAACTTCCACTTACTCCCTTGGATCCTTCAGTGGCCCTGTGAACATGCCTGGGCTAGCATGCTGGAGGAAGAAAACATGTGGCCCAGTCATTCCCATTGACCCAGCTGGTAGTTGTTGACCCCCAGAAGGAGAGCCACCTAACTGACCTGCAGTTGACAGCACACGTGAGGAACCCAATTGAGACCACGAAAACCTCCCAGCTGAGCCCAGCTTAACGTGCTGACCCACAGAATGATAAGCTAAATTAATGATTGTTGTGTTAAGCCACTACATTTTGGGGTAATTTGTCTCACAGAAATAGGTAACTGATATAGTCCCCATGGGAATAGATGGAAAAGAGGAGCCTGCATCCTGAGAAAGAGGGTGGGAGCTGAGAGCCAGGAGTTGCCTGAAACCAGGAAGCCTTAGCAGGTAGGTCTTTGTTTGAAGGCCCCCAGAAAATCAGGTCCCAAAAGAAGATGGGGAGGAAAGGCACCTGGGGTAGTGCTGCAAAAGTAATAAGGACCAGTACTCGGTTCACCATGGGGAATAAATAAAACTTTAATAATGGTGAGAAAGGGGTTTTCCCATGTACTCTTTCCAGACACTCTGTTCTTCCAGACAGCTGGCCTTCGTCAGATCACTGGGGTGGATGCCTCGTGATATAGAATTCTGGTTCATTAGCATTAGGTCTTCAGGGAATTCTGCTAACTGGAAAAGATTTCGGTTGGTTAAGCCAGTGATGGACCGGTCCACTTTCTTTGTGGGGAAGAATGGTTTCAGATCATTGGGATGGTATGTTAAACATTTTTTTGGTTCTTCTGACTTGAAAATTACATTCATTTTTATTTCTTGTCTTTTTGTGGTTTTGTTCTCTGCCTTTTCTCTCTTGTCTTGCGTGGCATCATCACAGTAATTGTTGTCATCTTCCTTTTTCCCGGCTTTGTGTCCTGCCATTGGGCCCAGGCCCCTGCCGGACAGAGATGAAGAGCTCCTATACCTTTCAGTGTAAGGTAAAAACTGATTATTTCTCAGGGCTCGAGCAAACTGCATTCGTGCTATGTGTTCACTGATGTTGAGCCTCTCTCGACGTGGCATTTTAAACTCCTCTGGGGGTATTATCACCTTGGCCGTCCATGTGTTTTCTAGGGGCCCACAGATGGCACAAGATGGGGAATGTTGTTTCTTATATTCCATTGCCCGTTTGTAGTCTGAAGACAGAAACTGTAGTTCCTTGAGCATCTTCTGTTCTTCTTCTTGCTTATAAGTCAGAAACCTTCTTGATGCTACAGTGTGAACGCCACCTAGACGCTGGCAATGGGACAAGGATTGTTAAAATAGCCACAGGACAGCAGCAGGGGGCACCCACAGAAAGAATTAGCTAGTGGCACCTTCTCCCTTTATTGCTAAGTATGTCTGAGCCCTTGTGTAATGGGAAATAAGGTGAATCTTTGGGGTCAGACAAGCCTGGAAACTTCCACTTACTCCCTGCGATCTTTCAGTGGCCCTGTGAACATGCCTGGGCTAGCCTGCTGGAGGAAGAAAATATGTGGCCCATCACTCCCACTGACCCAGCTGATAGTTGTTGACCCCCAGAAGGAGAGCCACCTAACTGACCTGCAGTTGACAGCACACACGTGTGAGGAACCCAGCTGAGACCAGGAAAACCTCCCAGCTGAGCCCAGCTTGAATTTCTGACCCACAAAATTATAAGCTAAATTAATGATTGTTGTGTTAAGCCACTACATTTTGGGGTAATTTGTTTCCCAGGATTCAAATCCTGACTCTCCTTCTTACCTACTATAAATATGAAGGAATTTTATTGACTCACAGGGCCGCTGTGAGGTCTCTGGAAGACAACATATATGCCAGTAACTAGTGCTAGGTAAGGGCTCAGGAAATGGCGGCTCCCCAAATTTGTCATCACTTATAGTTGTATTTCTAATTGGGACTTTGAAATAAGAGAGCAGTTTGCTATGCAAGCATGGAAGCCACTAGCAGACTCAGTCAACTCGAGTCACTGTTTGGGAGACTTTCGTCTTTATTACTGAAGGTTTTGGAACTTTTGGATGTCCCTAGCCTGCCTGCCTTCCATGGGGCCTCCTTGTGTATCAACTTCAGGGCATAGGATCTTACTAGGATCTCTTTCTCCAAGGGCGAGTATTTCCCAAGGGCAATGCGCGGGTCTGATCGGTAGGCATTGGTCCATATCCTGGAAGGCAGAGAGGCACGTGTATTATTAGAACTCTGGAAAAAGTCTTCCTACTTCTCCCTTTGGGAATGGAAAACCTAACAAAGGGTGATTCTACATTAGGCTAGGGGCACTGTGACCCGGGTTCCTGTAGCTACAGGGTGGGCTTTTCCACTTGACCTTGGTCTGAGATGGAGGGGAAGGAATGGAGGGAAACACAGGCTACACTCACCCCAAAGGTGAAGTGGAACATCGATCCCCTTGGCAGCACTGGGAGTCTTTATCCTGAAAGGAATTGCTTGTGTTGAATATTCTGACTGGCATTCCATTCTTATTTGACTTCCACTCTGCAGACTTCTTTTCTTGGGCCCTTGGATCTTTAGCCCTCTGTTCTCCAATCTTCTGGCAGCCATTCTCCCATTCTCTGATCATACTCTGGCAACAGGCTAGGATGGGATGTGTCAATGCCTGGAGTTAATCTTTCTAAGACAGTGTCATAGGAACTCAAGGAATAGTCACAAACTCCTCTTACATCATAACTGGCTTACTTGGGGGCTATTGTGAGGTCTGAGTTTAGGTGTCAGATGATCCCCTGGGGTGAAATGGACACACACCACCATGCTCCTGGCCTGCTGGAGTGGGCTGGGTGATGGTCTGATCATGTCATTGCTACTTACAAGCCTATAAAGACTGCCTGGCTCTTTTGGGATGAAGGCTCAGACAGCAGTCTCTCTCTCTGGTATTTGCTTGCTTCTCCAATCTTAGTTTCTCACGCTCCATCTCTGTCCATGGTTCTTGGAATAAGCTTCAAGCTGCTGTTTATACTCCCCGCGGGCCTCAATTACCTTTCTCCCACTTGGCAACTTGCTTGTCTTTCAGGGCCCAGCTCAACGGTTGCCTCCTCTGAAGATTTTCCTGCAGAGTAAATCATCCCTTTGTTTGTGTTCTCATCGCACTTCCTGTATCATGCTATGGTACTTTGCCACCACACGTTGACTTGGTTATCTAGTAAGTCTGTCTTTCCCTCTGCTCAAAAGCAGGCACCAACAGCATCTTATTTTTTACACTGTGGTTGTTTAGCATAGGAGTTGGTGTAGAGAAGACGCTCGGTTTGCTGACTCAATAAACAAATCATCCAGTTTTCCTGCCTGGTCAAAGGTGGGGTCAAGAATGTTGCTGGTGGGAATGAATATTGGCACAACCCCTGCAGAAAGGAATTTAGCAATATATGTCAAAAATTACAAATGCATTTACCCTTTGACCCAGCAGTCATGTATAAAACAAAACATGCTCAAGGTTTGTCAATGCAGCTTGGTGACAAATGAGACTGAGCACTTTTTCTATTGGCCATTGAGATTACCCTTTGTGAAATGTCTAGTCAAGACTTGTGTCCATTTTGTTCTAATCAGTTTTTGTTTTCTTATTGATTGTAGGGCTTCTTTATGTATTCTTGAGATAAATCCTTCACCGGTTAAATATGTTGCAGATATTTGCTCTGACTCTTGACTTGCCTCTCTCTTTTTCTTAAAGATGTTTTTATGCCAGCTGCACTCCAATTTATCAGTTTTTTTCTTCATGGTTAGTGCTTCCCGTGTCTATTTAAAAAATTGTTTCCTACCCCAAGTAAGAGTGATAATCTCCTATATTATATTACATATACATTTATAATGATATTCTCCCATATCATTCTCTAAAACCTTTGGGGTTTTTTTTCTTTTGAACTTATCTTAACCTAATTGTCTTAATTCTAATGTTTAATTATTTTCCATCTCTTTTTCTTAAGTACATTTGCCAACTTATTTTTATAACGACGATCAAGAAGTGTGTGCGTGTGTGTGTGTGTGCGTGTGTGTGTGTGCGTGTGTGTGTGTGAAAGCTCACGTCATATACAAAAGGTCGGGGACTCCCTCCCCACTCACCACCTCTGTCCTTATTGTCACCTCCTGGGCTCTGGCTCCCTCTGGTAGATGTTGTGTCCAATGAAAGGTGGCCCTCCAAAGTCCCACCAGCGTCTCTTTGCTCCAGGCTCAGATTCTCTATATAGACAGCCCCCTTGGTTTATGGGAGAGCTGCTCCCTTCTAACACTGCGTCATATCCAGACCTTACATGAGAAGCTGTGTGCTTTAACATTCTGGTTCCTTCTACAAAACCATTGGCTGTAGGCAGACCAGCCTCCTGCAAAGGTCTAGGCCAGTGTATCTCTGATGTTAATGTGCATATAAATCTGGATATTTGACTTATATTGGAAACGTGGAATTTCAGTCCCTGCTCCAGACCTGCTGAGTCACAATCTACATTTCAACAAGTTCCGCAGGTGAATCACGTGCACAGTAAAGTGCAAAAGGCAGCTGGTTGGCCCCTGTGAGGACTCCAATGATACACAATCTCTGTGTTGATGCCCCTTGGATCAGCCCAGAGGGCTTGGGCCAGGATTCACACTCTGTGCGCCAACCTGCTTTTAAAATCGTTTCCAGCTCCCTCGTCTCCTTCTTCTTAGCGTAATGACTGAGGAGATGCTGGCTGAAATAGTTACTTAGAAATGGGGTGAGCTGTGTCCCTTTTTGGAACCTCTTTGAGAGGTCTACCCAAAATAGTGGAACCTAATGATAGGGGGAGACTTATTTCTCACTTAGACCTCTGGGAAATGTTTTGGCTACACTGAGGTGTCAGAAACAGGTTCCTGATTCCTTTTTCTGTCTGAGGGGGAACAGGTTATTATCTGGAGAAGTTAAAGTCCCCGACGGCTGAGCCAGGATGATGATATTCCTGCCTACATGTGCTTTTTATTTTTCCCCACCAGAATTTCTGCAGGGTTTTTTACAGTCTCACCAGGAGGACTTCCCCTCCCAGATGGAACCTATCTTATTGGAGGGCAAGCTGATCAGACAGCCAGCAGGGTGCCAGAAGGGGTTTCTCACTAGTCCAATTAATGGAGACCACGGTCCGACACTATGTAAATTTCACCTCAATTTTAAAAACAGGGTCAGAAAAAAATCTGCTTAATAATAACCCTTGCTACAAGAGAAGTTAATTTTGGGTTGAGAAAATAAAAGTCAATATGGGTGAACAACAGGCTCGACTGCCAGCAATGCTACTGTGATGTTAGGCTAAACAGCTGGAAAAAGAAAAACATAAAAAACAAAAATAATCTCCTCAGAGAGGTGGTCTCCGGCCACTCTTTGTAACACGGTCTCATTCTTCATCAATCCCACTGGTTTTCTTCATGTGTTTCTAGCAGTGGTTCTCAATGCCAGCTGCGTTGGACACATTCAGAAGCTTTCTACAATGCTGATGCCTGGGTCCCACACCGACAGATTCTGATGTGACCTATCTGAGGTGTGGCTAGGCTCTGGGGTAGTTGAACGACCCCCAGGTGCTCCTACCATGCATCTGGGTTAAGAATCACCGCCTTGTAGTGATCTCTATTTATCTTGTTTGTTATTATCTCACTCTTCCCATTAGAACTCGAACTCCAAGAACCCAAGAACTTTATTTATTTTATTTATTGCTATTTTCCCAGCCTCCAACATTGTCCCTGACATATAGAAGGTACTCAAACATTTGGGGAATGAAAAGCAAACCTTAGCTAAGGTGGCACTTTGTAATGAACCAGGAGCTATAGGCCCTGGGTGGCAAGATTCACCTCTGCTGGTGAGGAGGTAATGGGAGGGGGCTGAGGATTGGGCAAAAACAACCCTCAGCTGGTGACAGCATGCACCTCTAGGGTTGGTCTGCTCTGGTTGCCTGGCTGAATCGCTTAGGTGAGGCCACACCACTGTCGGTAGAAGGGGTCTTCTTGGCGCCTGAGGGACAGGGCCGTCCTCAGGCAGGAAAAGGGCACATAGGAGAAGGGTTTTAAACTAACAGGAGAGACAATTATTGCCATTCTCTGTTCTTACTCTCTTATATCTAGGTCTTGAAAGGGCTAGCCATTCTTGCAGGTGGCCCTGGTGGTGAGGGAAAGGGGGCTCTGCCACATGGAGTAGGCTGGGAGCAACGGTGTGGGGACAGAATCCTAGAGAACAGTTTGCAGGCTCTCGGCCTCCCATGGAAAGGTGCTGGCTCGGGTAGTAGACGGCCATCAGCTGTGATTAGTTGGCCATCAGCTGTAACAAGTTAGCCGTTGGCCACTGATATAGCTGCCATGGCTGAGCTAGCAGGTGCGGATTGCAGCTAGCAAGTGGGGTTGACTAGTTGGCAGAGAAGCAGACTGCGGATTGCGCATCGTGTGGAGCCTGCTTTCTGTGTCTCCAACCCAGCCACCATCGAGAATATAGTGGTATGACTCCCCTATCTATGGCTTCGTTGGTATTCCTTTATGGCCTCAACATATCCTGTGTTCCTGTGCGGGGAGTGGGACCAGAGACCCTGCATGACAAAAGGCAAGAACCAGGAGCCACACAGGGAGCCCCCAGGGTGGGTCACAGCCAGTGAGGAGCTGAATCTTATGGTTCTATGCTTCTACTGACTGTGTCTACTTTCCTGAATGGTGTTCCTGAGCTTTGATGGTTCCCATCTGGGCTTGGCCATAAAGTTACATTGGGCTGAAGGGAGGGACGGGGGAGGGAGAATGCATAGTGACTCAGGCCAGGACCCTGGGGTCTGCAGCAGGTAGGGGATGGTGAGTTCCAGAAAAGAGGCCTTGGATGAAGTCCAAGAGGTCCAGCAGTCTTACGCTTGATGAGTCCCTCCCCTGCCAACCATGGAAGATCTAGGCTTGAGTTGGTCACGCCACAGAGAAAGAAACATCTGCGCCAACTACTAAGAACAAATCAGATGGGAAGAAGGGTTGGGCATTCCACACACAGGAAAACAGCAAAGGAGGAGAGATCTGCAAGGGCCTGGTGTGTTCAGAGAACTGAAAGCACTTTGGGTTTGCAGGAGGAGAGGGAGTGTGGGGATGTAATAGGGGAAAGGGCCAGAAGAAAAGGCAGGCAAAGATTGCAAGAGCCCGTTAGGCCACACTGAAGAGCTGGCTCTCTTTCCATGGGAGCACACGGCATATATAACAGCTTCCTTTGAAGGAGGTGGCATACGCAACAGTTTAATTTTAAAAGACTTTAGTGAGGTATACTTTTCATACCATAATATACACCTGTTTGAGACATGTAATTCAATGATTTTTAGTAAATTCACCAAGCTGTGCACCTGTCTCCGTAATTCAGTTTTGGAACATATCCATCACCCCAAAAAGATCCCTCATGCCTGTTTACAATTAATTCCCTGACAACTACCAGTATACTAGTCTACTCCCTGTCTCTACAGATTTGCCTTCAAATATTTTCATTTTAAAACGATCCCTTCCTTTCCAACTGTAAATTACCCTCTCCTCTTTGGCTTTCTGCTGTGGGTTGTAAGGTGGGTTTTTTTGTTGTCCCTCTGTCACTGCTGAAGGCACCACTATGTCCATGCCTAAGAAATCTGTCCTATTCCCATGAAGCCGGAAATACGTGCCTGAGCTTATAGCTGGGCTAATGCCTGAGTCCACTTGGCTTAATGGTTTCCCTGGAGAGTCGTGCTGCAGATCCGCTTAACTTTCCATAGGCTAACACAGGAATGACTTAGCAGTTCTTAGACTCCATCAGATTATGGAGGGAGGGTGTTACCTGTGGTTTCCCTTATCTTTAAATAACAACTTCCTGTGTTAGTCTGGCATGAAGATGGCGCCAGGCGAACCCAACCATGATTCTGCTGGTCCTACTACAACCAGACAAAGCAGGAGATAAGGGGATGGACGGCCTTCTTGTATTTGGAATGTTGCTTCCTGCCTCTCAGTCTTTCGGAAGTCTGGACACAAATAAAACAGGAGAAAAGACCCTTCTCTGTGGAGCCACACCAAGTGTGCTTAAATGTCGTACTTTACAAGGGAGAAGATTTTTCTCTGCCTGTGCTTCCTGCAGCATTCACACAGTCACGCACAAAGTCACGTGTGCATTTGCCGTCAGCTGGACGCTTGGCTAGACGGCGAGGGTACAGAGATGAACAAGACAGGTCCCTCCCTTGTGGAAGATCTCATGAAGTGGAGTGAGACAGGCGTATACATTGAAATCAATATATTTTCTTTATAGTACTTATTACTCTATATTTTTGGTTTTGTTTGTTTTCGTCTTTTTATTAAAAGTGTGTTTATTTTCTCCCTCCACCTGTTAGAGGGTAAGTTCCCGGGAGGAAGGAGCCTTTTCTTTCTTGTGCAAGGCTGGGAGAGCTCACAGTTGAACTTCCTGGTTCCCAGCCTGACTTGGAGAGGGAGCAAGTCCCACTCCCTTATGTCTAGAATATAACTTTATGCCAGAAACCCAAAGAGACAGAATTTGGGTAGGTGTAGGGGTGCCTGGTTATGGTGATGGCACCTGGCAATGAACTGGTGTTGGTGAACTACTAAATACTATAGTGTCAGGTGGGTTATTTGATATCTCAAAAGTGCAAACCATTCTTCATTTTCTTTTTAATAATTATGAATTGAATTAGAAAGCAATGTATGTCCGTGTTAAACATTATTTAGGTTGTAATGTAAGCTGAAGTCTTTCTTATTCTGTGGTCATATAGTCTGTCTTTCCTTCCTTTCCACTTTCACGTTCCAAGTCATGCTAAGTTTGGATCACAGCCCTTTCAGGCTGAACATGGTAGTTCCTATAAAGCATTTCCCTGTGGGTGACTGTCTCTACATATTTTGTTAAACATAACATAGCTCTAACTTTCAGTCAGGTCTTTTTTCCTTTCCCCTATAATCATTTAAGCATGTGGCCTCTTGCTGCAATTCACTGTGTACAAACAAAGTTTGCTTGGTAGAAGACGGGAAATAATTTAGAGAAGGCCCATTGAGAAACAACTACAGCTATAACTATAGACCATGGCTTTAAGATATCCTAAGTATCAGTCTGATGGTTAAGCATAGAAAAAATAAAATGAAATAAACATGTTAAATATAAAAGCCAAAACATTACCATGACGTTCCTCTCCTTAACGGCGTTATATTTATGGTTTATTTTTTTACAAGTTTCTCCAAGAATGATATACGTGTGTGGACCTTATGTAGCAATTATTGGGGGAAAATAGTCAACTATTCTAAAAGATGAGGAAACAGAAAAGAATGTTTGCTCTTCATATGCCAAGAAATATACATAGGTGGTGTTCGCCAACCTTTCACAATTTATACAAATGTGTTTTGTTTCGTGAAGTTCAGTAAATTCCTTTTCAGATATTGCAAAGTTCAGTTATAGTTTTAAGGACATTTGTTTTAGGCAAATTAAAGCAATATGAGTTTTTTTAAGTGCACGGGAAAAATAAACAGTGATTTTGACCGTCACTTTTTAGCTAGACTGGAAGTATTTAGCATACAGGTTTTTGTCCAGGTTCTCACGTACAGAGAAGAAAGCTCTAGTAACTGCCCTTCCATGGCTGCTAAGGGACATTTGGCCATTGACAAAGCTGAAGACTATTGTTCTGCAATTTCAGTTGATCTGATTCTGCAAGTACTTCAAAAAGAATTTCGACAACTGCAAGTAGTCTTAAATTCTTGAGTTTTGAATAAAATTTAAAACATTAATGTTATCAAATGATATGGAACATGTCTACCAAATCAAATGGGAGCAAGGAGGACAGAAGCCAGTCCAAGCCAAGTGAATGGCCACAGAAAACACTTGGGTATAGATGTTTGTCCCATTCTCCCAAGACTTGATACATTACACTTCAGCATAAATCACTGTCTTCCTTCTTAAGATGTATGCATATTCCCTAATGTCTAATTAAGACAGAGTATTCCAAGAAGTGAGAATAAAAGATTATCTGTTTTACAGCCCACACCCAAAGACAAAGCTAGCTTTAAAAAAGGGAGTGATTAACTTGAAATGCAAATAGCAAAAACAAGCCATTTCAGTCTTCTAATGAGGGTCTGTGCACACCAGCAGTGGGAACTCTATGTTGTCGACATGACTGAGAACCTTAACGAGTCAGGGTCACACCGACAGTGATCCGTACAAATGAGACACAGAAGGAAGAGAAGGAGCCCAGGTGTCTTCATTTTGAAAAGAAATATATCACCTGTCAGGGAAGGGGTTTGTCCTGGGGTTCAAGTCACTGCTGCCATTCCCGATGTGTGGGAGCTCAGACAAGGTCAAAGTGAGAAGGTGACTCAGATATAACAGGGAAGAGATAATGGAGGGAAACTATTGGAATTAAAGTACAAGGAGAGAAAGAGAGATGCTCAGAAGAGAAAACAACTCCCACCACCATTCTCCCAAGCACACACACAGGGAGAAGTTGCAAATAACAGTGATTTTGAATTTACAGGATCTTTGCTTCCAGGAAGTCCCAGGTCTGAATCTGTAAAAGAAGATTGTAGGGAATGATCCACAGAAGCTGCCTCTACCTCTACCCTCCTTCTTATTCTCCCTCAAGAGGACACTTTACGTGAGTTTTACAGACAAAGGAACCAGTGTACTGAGGGAAAGTTTCAATGATTTGCCAAGGTCACACTATTTAAAATTAGAAGAAGGAAACAACAAAAACCACCAATCTCAATGTAATCTGAGGTTAGATTCCCCAGGATATGGTGTGGTGACTGAAAGATGCAAATTGGTCTGATAAGGAGATTGAAATTGAATAGGACCTGGGGAAACTCGCACAGGAAAACAAAGAGGCAAGAGTTTAACAGCGTCCACTGTCACCACCCTCAAATGACAGGTTTGGCCTGAAATAAGGAACGCCATCAAGATTAACCATAATAATAACTAATATTTATTGAACATTTATTACGAGCAGGTACCGGTCTATGAGCTATGCGTGCCTTAACACATTTAAATATGCATATATATTTTAAATGATATAAAAGTTCTAGAAGTCATCTGCTCCCAAAACAAATTAGGTTAATAGTTTTAGTACTCAGCTACGATAGGCTGAATGATATTCAAAATATTGACACCCTGGTAGAGGAAACATCAAGGGCTAAACAGACTTATTGCTGTGTTTATATTTTATGTTGGGAAGATCTGGGCTCAGGAAAGGGGTCGGGGTCCCAAGTTGTTATAGGGGACACTCAGAGGGCTCATTACCCACCAGTAAGAGAGATCCACAATTTCTACAATGGTCCTATAGTGATCTGCTCTGGTTGGCTGCCCAGTCCTGACAGCAGGTCTCAATCCTGAATCACCTTCAGTTTTTCAGGAAACTTCAACCAGGTATCACCATCGTCTTGGGGTAGATTCTTCCATAAGTTTAATAAAATGCAGGGTGTACCCTCCCCCCAACTATCTCTTTCTGCCTGGAAATATGATGTGTTCTTCATCTGGAAGCACCCTTGCTTGCTTCACGTGGGTTTGCAAATGTCTATGTGAAACTCTGGTCTTTCCCACAAATTGAGGTGGAGCTTAAGCGTCGGCTGAAGGTCTCGGGCTTCTCTCCATTTTATGAGAGAATGGTGTAGAGAGCTGGTCTCTGTCTGAATTTCCCCGATAGACACTTTGCCCCACTTGGTACTCACCCGAGGAGGAGTCTCATTCTTTGGAGAAGGCTGAACCCAATGGGTATGCATAAAAAGATGACATGTGTTATGGTATACAAATATAAAACCATCTTATCTTAAAACCCTAGCTGGCAAAGCATCGCCTAAAGATACTAGAACTCCTGCGGGGTAAGAGGAAGGGAGTTACAGTTTATCTTATTTGGGATCCAACCCAGGGAGAGTACATTTTTATGTTCTTTCAACTGTGTGCCTTGGAACAGAGTCCAAGGGAGAGACTTGAGTGGCCAGGACTGAGACTCTGAAAATGGCGGGTGGTGGAGCATGCCTTGTTGTGCCCAATGTGGCCTCCTTTTTATTCAAGAGTCCATCGATTCTATAAATGGAAAATCAGTTGTTAATATTTTAATAGTAGCGTTCAAAACAAAAGAGCGGCCATCTGTGAAGCCTGTAGAGTGGCTGCTGGGTTCATCGTCTGCTTCTCCTTGGTACCTCTTACCCTTTCAGTCACAGGCAAGGCTTGTGGTTTTTATAGCTGTGCCACCTCTGCCACTATCACCCATTGTAGTCCCCTCGTGGCAGCTTCCATCACTTCCACCACCGTCACCTCAGCTCCATATCCTCAGTCAGTTTGTAGTCTCCTCAGCAACAGCTGCAGCCACTTCCATCGGCATGGTCACCTCAGCAGCAGTCACTCTTGTGTTTGCAACCTTTGCTGTCCTGCATCCCAACTGCAGCCACTGTCGGTGGGCAGTTGAGGTATCCAGGCACTCTATCCACATGTCCAATGTGGTGACACGAAGTGAACACGTTCAACCAAGGAGGACAACTAGTTGTTGAAGCATCAGGATGAGGGGAACGGAGGGGGAGTGTGGAGAATGGTGATGGCAAGAGATGTTCGTTGATGCTGAAGCAGCTGAACATGTCACAGACCTGATTATCCCAAGGAGGCCAAACACACCTCAGGAGGAGGGATGAGGGGACAAGGGGACAAGGTGGCAGAAATGGGGGTTGAAGAGAGTCAGAACACTGTGGTGAGGAAGCAGAGCTGGCGTGGAGCTCTCCTTTCGCGCCTTGGATGGCTTTTCACTTTGTAACTCAGGATTTTGTGTTTGCGATTTTGGGTGTTGACTTTGTTGATGAAGATACAGATTTCAGCCTTGCCTATGGTGACTGAGCATCCAGTTAATACCACATGTCATGGGCTAAATCATATTCCACCCATATGTTGAAGTTCTAAATCCCTAGTACCTCAGAATGTGACCTATTCGAAGAGAGGGTCTTTATAGAGGTAATCAATTAAAGTAAGGCCACTAGGGTGGGTGCTAACCCAATATACCTGATGTCTTATAAAAAGGGGAAATTTGGAGACAGTAGGAACACAGGGAAAATACCACCGTAAGGATGAAGTCAGAGATTGGGATGTGCTTCTGCAAGCCTAGGGAACAACAAAGATGCCAGTAAGCCACCCAAAGCTAGGAGAGAGGCCTGAAATAGATTCTTCCTCACAACCTTCGGAAGAAAACAAACCTCTCAACAACTTAATCTCAGATGTCTAGCCTGCAGAACTCTGACACAATAAATTTCTGTGGCTTAAGCCACCCAGTTTGTGGCACTTTGAGGCAACCCTAGGAAATTAATACACCATCAAATTCCTTCACAAAGAATGTGCTCCAATAAACCCCACATTTTATTAGGAAATTACTGAGCTTGAAAAAAGAGTTGTGCTGTCTATTGAACTCTGTTAGATACGAGGAATGAAGTCTTCATTGCCGCATAAAAGCCAGCAGAAGATGAATAAAAAGCAACCAATAAAAGGCAAAGCTTGAGATCAAAGTGTGAAAGAGAAGGTGAGCTCAGAGCAGCGGGTTCTCAGCCTTGGTTGGACATTAGATTCATGTGTGAAGGTGCGGTGATGGGTTGGGCTTAAAATCAAGATGCCCAATAACATCCTACACCAATTACGTGAGAACGTTGGGGACCCAGACATGAGTATTTTGTAAAGTTCTCCAAAAGATTCCAGTGTGCAGCCAAGAATGAGAACTAATGCCTCGAGAGTTCCTCGGTTTTGGGATGAACTCTGTTTAAAATGTTAACTTTCTCTGAAACATGTTGAAAATATTCTAGAGCTCCTGAATATTCCAGACGATGGTGAACCTATGAGCTCCACAGTGGGATTTCTTCTTGAACCTAATGGTGTTTCACAAGTGAGGTGTTGACAGAAAACGAAATCAACCCAGATAATCTGGGTCCCCTCTTCTCCAATGGGGCAGATATGACAGGCACACATGGTGTGTCAGAATACACAGGAGAAAAGGTAAGAATGCCACTCTGAGAAGTGCAAGGGATGTTCAAGGAACACTGAACAGACTAGCCTCCTTTGTTCTTTCTTCAATTATTCTTGAGAGTGGAGGCTTGGAGGCTTCCATTAAAGCTGTCTTTGCTGCAGATTACAAATCAGGGCTCTTTCTCCATGACTGTATCCTCCTACAATCCATATCTATGTCACAGGAGAAGATTGCAAAGATAACTGTGATACAGAAGTCAAGATGCTGATGGCGACAAAGTGGAAAGAGATCAGGAAAAATGAGGGACCAGAAAAGAAACAAAAAATGTATCCATAACCAGCGGAGCACAAATCACAGTGAATATGTATGTTCAGAGCCTGTGTCTATCCTTGAGAGAAACTTTGAATATAAGAGCCTGAAATAAAACTCTCCATGACTGATAACCTATGCATTAAATTTTACTTTTGTTTTAGGAAGAAAGAATTTTGTTTTTAAAAAGAAGAAGTAAAAAGGAAAACAAAACCCAGAGCAAGCCAGGTTATCCCACTTTGGACTAGGATTCTGTGCTGTGGACCCCAAAATTTAGGAAGCTGTCACTTCTGTAATGTGTGTTCATGGTCATTATGATGTCATCCTGTAAGTGTTGTTGTCATGTAGGAATAAGGTTAGAGGTGTGATATTTATCAGAATTGTCATCTGAGATCACTATTTATTTTAAAAAGTGTTTCAGAAAAACCAATGAAAATTTTTTTAGGTCAGTTTCTCTTAGCTGTGCCTTGTCAGTTTTTCATGGAAACACAATCTCTGTTCTAAATAGAACACATGCTTATTTGATTTTGAAGAACTCTCAAGTAATAAAAGTTTAAAATATTTACTTGGACCACATTATGACATTAGCTGCTGGGTGATTTATATGTCAGTCAAAAGAAATATTGTTAGATTAGAGTCATCTTTTTATCACTAGAGGATTAAATATTTAGCTTATTTTTTAAAAAAAAAGTAAAAGATACAGTGCAACCCCTTTATACAGTAGGTCTGGGAAACTAGGTTAATATCTATTTTACATTTTGTGCAAGAGTGTGGTAGGTGGCTGGCTTGGTGCAGCCATATAAAAATGACCACCATACATACAACAATAATATCTACCTAGAGTTACAAACTTAAAGTTAAAGCTATTCCCAGAAATTATAATAGAAGTCTAATACACCATAGGAAAAAAGAGTACTCACCTGTCCCATGTGGCTTTTTAAGGACATTGAGACAGAGAACGTGAGAACCAGATGGCTTGAGTTCTTTTCCTACAGCTTCATTCTCTCACCAGCTAAACTTGGGCATGAGAGTCCATTTCTCCATGTCTCAGTTTCCCCATGCATAAAATGGAGATAAGACTTAGTGTTCTGTTTACTCACCGAACTTAAGAATTAAAATGTAATAATGAATGTGAAACACTCAGAGAGGTAATTAAGTACTAGGCAAATATAAGGAGTTACATGACTATTATTTTACTTTATCCCACTTATTTAGACTTATTTTAACTAAATTCTATAGTCTTCCTTAGGCAGAATGGGAGTTCCAAAGAAAGACTGAGTTATAGAAAAACAAATAGATTCATTTTTGGCCTGTGAAATGTTATACCAGCTTCAGTTATTTTGTCTATGTAGTAATCTCTCTCCCTTTATACCTACTTTTTTCCTGCCTTAACTAAATTTGACTGAATTTATTCTATGATCTATAGTATTAAGATTGTTAGAAAAACTCAAAATCTCTGTTACGAGGACATCTATTGAGAAAGAGTGATCTTGCTTGTAAAATTTACAGATCTCTTATATATATCTAACGTTATTGAATCCTCCCAATAACCCTCTAAAGTAAGCAGGGCACATAGTGTTATCTTACTTTTTTAGATGAGAGAACTAAGACTTAGTGAAGCTAAGTGCATTACCCAAAATCACAGTGGAGAAAACAAGACCCAGGCCCTTTGAACCCAAATCACAGCTCACCCCTCTTCTACCCATCTTTCAATTCCCATACCTGCATTGAAAGATCCTATTTTTCCATCATGAGCAGATGTGGACCTGCCTGTACAGGAGGAAGCCCGTAAGCCATTCCTGCAGGATACGGAGACCAACACATTGTATTTACGCAACTTGCAGAATGGACTGAATGAGTAAGATTAGAGTGAGTATTCTGTTGGAAAGACACTTCCTTCCAAATCCTTCGCACAGCCCAGGGCCCCATGCATCTGTAAAACCTTTCTATCCTTTCCACTGTTTCATTCACAGAGATATAGAGTTAGGCACTTCTGGTGTGTTCTCTATTAGAAGACTGTTATATCCTAAGGCTCAGAGCAGAGGAAAATTCTTTGAGAATTTGGGATAATTTGTTACTCTAAGCCAATGAACTTAAGTAGAGAAGGGAAAATATCTATTAGGAAAGCAATAATTTGAAGAACATCAGATATCAATGAATACTTCAAAGTTTCATCAACAAATAGTTAAAAACAAGGCATCATGCTAAGTAAGCAATATTGTAAGTAGGACTATGAATGACAGAAAGAGAAGTCCTTCCTTCAAAGAGTTTACAAGCTAGTGGGGGAAATGACTTAATAAGTAGAAACTACACTTAAGGCAGAATGTACTGAGTGTTATAAGAGAGGTAGCAAGTGGGTGCTGTGGGAATTAGAGAATGTAGCTGGGGAATAAGGGAAAACTTCAAGAAAGGAGGAAAGGCAGGTATGGGCATTGAAAGATGAGTAGAGGTCCGCAGCTCCTTCCTCTAGGAACTGCCACATGCTAAAGGAAATGGTGCCTTCCGTGAAATCTAGCGCCCCTGGTGGCCTCTTTCCCCCTCTCAGGAGGTAGAGGGTCCCACCGTCTAGCCAAGTACCAAGCACACCATTTCTCTCTTCATCTCTCTGATCACACCTTCCAACTATTCCATGGAATACCTCTAGTAGGTAGAATCCCTTTTCCCCTGGCAAATACATACAACATGCCAAACCAAAGGAGTTGTCCCCTGCTCTGAAAGCCAGCCAATCCACGCCTTGAAGAGCATCAGGTTGTGTGCCACCCCCAACAGGGAGCCTGCAGAACGTATATAAAGCTGAAACCCCATGTTCTCCAGTAGCTGGAAGCCTTCCCAGGATGGGTTGCCCAGCCTTCCTTCTCTGGCTGCTGCTCTTCCATGTGGTTATTCTACAGGAAGCAGGTAAGCAGCTGATGCCCTGGGGCTGTTTTGCTCATGCCTCATTCCAAACTTGAAAGAGAAAATACGGATATTTGCAGATAGTTCACTAGCACACTATTGGAGAGCTTAAAATGAAATCCAGACAAAGAGAGCTTTTACTGTATTTCATGCAATCCAACCACTGAAGCGCTGTGGCGGGGTAATCACCGAGTGCACAATCAGAATTGATTTAGGGAAGGTGAGTCAAATATCTTCTGTCAGATTTATTTTCTGGGAACAAGGCACTAGCCAATTTATTGCTCTTTAAAAATATGGCTCCATTTTTAGGATTCTGAAGAGAGATGGGCAAAGAGGGAATACTTAGCTGTAGGATAATTAAATAAGGGCTTCAAAATGTTCTTTGGCCTATATACTGATATTTTAGCACTAGAGGTATGGAACGACTATCACGACTTCTTCACTGTTGCTGAATGGAGTTGAAAGATGTACCATAAACGAGTATCTTAGTCTGAAATATTTGACATGACATAAAATTATCTGGACTTGATTCACAAGTCTTCTAATCTGAAAATCTGTACCTTTCTATTTTTAAAAAATCCTCAATTTCATATTCTTAATCTTAATCTGTACTCTACATCTAATCCTCTTAAGGAAATTTTAATTTAATTTGGAACTAAATTAATTTAAACTATCTACATAGTTTCAATTATTTTTATTGCTATTTTGTGAGTTTCGGGGGAAACTTTAAAGTCCTCTGTTACTTAGCTTTCTACTTATACTAACAAATGATAATTTGGAAATACTCTTGATCAACAAATACCTTGAATAGAATGTTTATCACTATAAAGGAAAATCTAACTCATCACCCACAGAATAATGTTTGATTATAAAGTTTATACTCAAACTCGTTTTCTATTCTGCAACTAACTTAACAGATGTGTTTATGTAAGCTACTCAAACATATTTATTAAAACATACTAGGGTATTAAGGAGGATTTAAGTGATTTCTTGATCCTTTGAGATTCGGTGCCTTGTTTTTCATTTATATGGCTATGTTTTTCATTTGTATGTATGAGTTTGGGAACATGGCTTTAGGGCCAGAAAGGTCTGCATAATTCAAGGCCTAACTACATATACAATTTTGTGAATTTGGGTGAGTTTTTTAATCTCTCCATGCTGTTGTTTCCTCTCATTTATAAAGAGGATAATTCATTGGCTTATCAGGGAGATTTAATGAAATAATGTTTGTAAACTACTTGGAAGAATGCCTCAGGCCTAGAAAATGCTAAATCAATGTAAACTGTTATTGTAGATGCTGTAAATTCTAAACTGTGTATTTTACACTGAGAAGAGATGAAAATATAGGTTATCAGATTTAGATGATAACATTTTACCTAATGTTTCCATTCCCCCGAGAAGCCAAGATATTTTCCCCTTTCAATATTTCAGTAGTAGGTTTCAAGTAATAGATTCAGTATTTTTAGCATATATAGCAGGAAAGGAGGTTTTTTCCCCCAATCCTGTGCAAGCAGGTTCTCTGAAGAATTATGAACTATACCAAGTGTATGTGGGAAATGGATGGGGCTTTCTGAACCATAACGTTTTTCAAACTTCTGAGAGAATTCAAAACTCAAATTCATCATATTTGTTCCAATGTGGCAAAGTTCACACTGACTTTGATGGTGCTGAAAGTAACAAAGTACGGGCTTCTGGAATGTAGCTACAGGCAGGGTTGCAGTGACCCCTGGAACAATCTGGAATGAATCTCAATGAGCTCTGCCCCCAGGGCCTTATTTGAACTACATTGTTACCCTTGGGATGTAGAATGGATTAGGATGAGGATTCAAACTGTTTGGAATCAAGTGCCTAAAGGATTTAGGATCCACATGAGAGGGGAAATTAAGAGACAACCCCCCATTTGGTATAAGTGAATTTAATAATTTCTGGGCGCTGAGGAAAAAAAGCCACCTTGAAGTTCAGTGACTCTCTTAAGATTACACCTTGATAACTACTTGATAACGTATTGGAACCAGCAGAGAGTGGGTTCTGGAACAAAGATTAGCATCAGCCTCCAGTCCCACCCCGTCCTCCCATCACACTGAAAAACCAAGTCCCAACGGCTAAATCAGCCAAAACGAGGGCTATTTATTACGCTGAATTAGGCATTTTGATATTCAGCCCTCTTCTTCCTCTGCTTTATCCTGTGTTTCTTGAAATTGGCCAATTTACTGCCAATACTTGCCACACTGAGGGCACACGCTGTTACACTTCGGGACCCATTTCCTAGCACACTTCTTGGCACAGTAGAGGACACTCCATAATAGTCTGAACAAATGAATGAGAAACAATGAGCAAGACTATCACACCATTGATATCTGCTTACTGGATCCTCTCAAAATAAGACAACACGATGATGGGATTGCTCCCTCCTGAGTCCCTTAAACATAAGGATGTTTGAGGGGCGCAGTAGATTTTATAGACACGATTTGCAAGTATCAGCCATCTCTGGGGCCATTTTCACAAGGACTATCTGTCTCCTCTTTTATCTTTGCACCTTCTCCAATCCTTTTGTTCACACTTGTATTCTCACCCTCATCCCCTCTGCCCCAAGATGGTACATCACTCTACAGTTTATAGGAGAGCATTCTTGAGCTTCCAGGAATGTAAGGGTTAGTGATATGATATGCCCTCATAGTGGTAGGTGTTTATAGGCAACTCATGCCAATTGCATAAGAGTCTTGCAGACAATGGGACCAGTGAGACCTTCTGAAGCTCGGTTAATAGGGCGATTCACCTGGAAAATGTGAGGACAAAGGGCAACTTGTTGACTACCGGAAAAGGAAGAACTGTTTCTGAAAATGTGATTGTTCCCTGGTGTAGAGTTTATCTGATCAACACAATCCAAGTTAAATAGTTAAAATAGCCTCTAAACACCACATTGTGATCAAGTTACAATCTGTTCAGCTGTGGTGTGGTGTTGCACCTGACCACAACATCCCCTCCTTCCTGCACGGCCACAGACCCTGCCCGGTCACTCAGCCCTGCCTCTGTTGTTCCTCAGACCCTGGGCTTCCATCCCTGGCACCATGGTCAGGAGGGAAGTTCAAGGTGTCAGACCTCAGCTGGGCCCACACCGCTGTCACAGCTGTCTGTTGTCTCATTCACCTCTGGTCAGACTTTCAGCAGGTATCACACCGCCTTACGCAGCATGCAAGGCTGAGGGTCAACCTTCCCTTCCCCCACACACACATGCACAAACATAAATTCTCTCTCTCTCTCTCTCTCTCTCTCTCTCAACATTGTCTTACATTTTATTCTTCCCCTTCTTTTTTATACCTGGAGCTGCCATCAAAGGTCAAGCCCACGACACCTTCTGGTTTATTGACTAAAGTCATCTGTACCCCTCTTTTCTCCCTACCTTTGTCTCTCACTCACCTCTAGCTACCTCTGTACTGTGCTGTTATGTCCCTTCTCTGAACAAGAACCCAAAATGGAGCCTCCACTGTTACTTAAAATGTCCATATTTCTCTTCCTAACATTCAAAACCCTAAAAAAAAATCAGTCTTATCTATCTATTTATCCATCCTTGTGTCCACTCTTCTTCCATCACAGAGCCACTGCTCTAGTTCAGATGGATACCTTATTGATTCCTATAGAAAAGGGCTCATTCCTATTTATCTACTTCCTCTAAATTTAGCCAACCCATTCTTCAAGTTCTGCCTGACATCCTACACCATTAATTCATTTGCCGGTCATTTAGTGACTGCCTAGTAGGTTCCCGGCACTGGACAAAGGATGGTTCCTTCCCTCCAGGATCCTCCGATCTGATTGGTAAGACAAGACATGTACACAGGTAGCTCCAACTCAATAGCTATCCAGTGAGTTATTGAGACACTATCCTTTGCCATTCGGTCCCCAGATGCTCAGTGATATTTGCTACACTTGAATGAACTGAACAAGAGGACTTTGGTTGGTCAGGCTTCCAGTTGGGGGAATTAGGAAACACTTTACAAAGTTTTCCCATTTGGGATTGATTGGTCTTGGCCAGATGGCTAGGATACCGTGTTGATATGAGGGATTATGACATTCCAAGGAATTTCAGTAACCCTAGAAAAGTCATAGAGGTGGACAGCATGAGGCTTCCTTCTGAGGGCAGGAGAACAATACGTAAACAGGAGAGGAGCTGGGAAGGTAGCCGTGACTGATCATGGAGGGTTTTGAAATTGAGGCTAAGAACTTTGGCCTTTATTCACTAGGTAATGAAGCATCATAGTAAGCAGGGGAGTGACACTAAAGTGGCTTTTTCAGGAGAGTGCCCATGTGACATGGCCTAAGGTGAGAAGAGATTGAATTAGGGAAGCTGGTTTATAAAAAAAAAAAAGGTCATGGGAGTCCACACAAAGTTAAAAAAAAACAAAACCCTAATTCAAGGTGGCCAGAGGGGCTTTGGACAGCAGCAGTAGAGAGGCTGCTTTGGGGGGCGGGGGGTGACATCAATCCAGTCACCTTGCTGGGCCTGGTACACACATGGCACAGGGCTTTTCTGACAGCTAATGAGACGATGGGTGTGAAAGTGCTTTGCAAAGTGTAAGCTCTGTGTAGACAGCTATTATTGCTTGTTCAAAGGAATACGTAGAAGTGGCACTGTAAATGGAAGACCTGACCTGGTGGTGGGACATAGGAGGTGTGGGAGGAACAGCAGAATTAAAGAAAAGAAGCAGAAGTGCCCAGGAACATGAGGGGCTGGATAATTTATGGACTAAATGTCTAGACTCTGGGACCAAATCCCAGCATTGCCTCTTATGTGGTCAACTAACTTAGTTGACTTCCCGAAGTGTCCCCTCCCCACACAGAGACCTCTCCTTGGTCTTGCAGCCTAGCACACATCTAGTCATTGGACTACATCCTGTCTGCTCTAGTGTTCAACCTGTGTAGTTGACATAGATTTTTTCTTCCAACTCTAAGTACCAGGCTCTGTATGTCTCTTATATGTCCCCAAGACCTTATCCAACGACAAAACGCAGCAGGCCTTCCCCAACAGACATGTGAGGTTTAAATGGACGACTGTAAATCAACTCAGACCCAACAGCGTCATGGGCCTATGTCCTGGGTGCTTTGTCTACTGAGTAGGTTGTCTCTTCATAATGGCTGAAAGAAAAGGTAGGAGCTGAAGGGCAGAGAGTCTCAAGGTGCAAAACCTATCAGAAGGGGTGCTCTGCAGGATATTCCTTGTTTGTTTGCTCAAAGACAATGGTTACATCAAAGTGATTGTAACCAGAAAGAGTTGGGAAACAAGAAAAAAGGATTGCTGTGTTTATAAGGAGTAACACAAACATCTCACCCCTCACCAAAGCTACCTTTACAAGACAAATCCAAACATGTAATATTAATTAACTAAAGTTAATTAAATAACCTCCAAAGGAAAAGTCAACTAGAGAAATAAAGGTAAAGCAAAAAAAAAAAAAAAAGACATTTTTTTGTAAAAAGACAAACTCGGGAGATATTGGAAAACATCAAATTAAAACTAAAAAGCAGGTTCAAATTTATCAGTTTGTCAACTGTAGCTTAATTAAAGAAAATGCTTCAAAATTAACTACAGATAGGTATGGTGTAATAAAATAGACTGACTGACAAAAAGCTGGAGTAACCAGTACAAACATTTATCTGATCAAAAAGAAGACACAGTATACTCCAAAGCAAGAGCTTAAAGAGAGGTGATTCCAGAAATGGGTTCCCAAATTTAGCTGAATGACAAAATAATCACTTGGATTATTAAAAATTAAAATTTCCAGGCCTCCCTCCACTGAGCCTGTGAGTCAATGGGTTCAGAGTAGAGACCGGAAGTTGCTTTCTGATGCCAGGTCGTGTTCTCCCTGTTCTGAGCACTCGGGTTCTAACATGGCTGATGTGTCTCAGTTTATTCCAGGAGGGATGTCAGAGGAAACAGAGAACGGCCATGGAAGGGGCTCCCTAAGAGAAGCACCATGCCGGGTACACCTGTGGAGCAGCAAGACAGTGAGTCAGAACCAGACAACCCCTTGGCCTGAGGGAACCAGGGCCCAAGAGTGGCACCTGTGGGGCAGGAGATGCCGAGAAGCAGTGAATGCCCTTGGAGATGGACGGTCCCCACCTAGTAGGGCGAGTCTCTCATCCCCAGAATAAAGGGGTTTATTTCTGCTGAACAAGACAGGGATGTCCTCAGATCTTTGTCTGATTTCATGGTTCTTGCACATTAAAGACTGACTTTAGGGTCTCTATTCCAGGTGCTCTTAAATCTTGGGGTATATGATCATCCCCCCAAGAGCTTGTTGACCATGTAAAACCCCAGGCCCCACTCCGAGACATGGTGTGCGCTCCAGAAGTCTGCGTATTTAACGCACCTCCCCAAAGATTTGAATGATGCGCGTTGTGTGAGGGCCACACTTTGAGAAGCCCTGTTCTGTAGCCACTAAGAAGAAATAAGTCAGGGAACCAACCTGCTGAGGGCTCCCGTCAGCAGGTAGCCGTGGGAAATCCTGTCAGTCTCTTCATCTCTCTAATTACTCACTGGTAAAGTGGAGATAAAAAACATTGGGAGCTCCTAAGAGCTGCTTCTGTGCCGGCGCCTTTATGTGCGTTTGACTGGTTAGTCCCCTTTGAGGTGGGCACTGTTATCACTGTCCCCACTTTACGGATGAGGGAACCGAGGGGTGAAGGGGCCCACACAAATCACCTAGCGAGTGAGTGGCAGAGCTGAGACGCAAACCCAGAGTCCACTGTGGTGACCACTCTCTGGTAGTGTGAGCCGTAAAAAGATGTTCGTTGTAAAGGGTTTAGCACAGCGTCTGAAACACAGGTGACGTTCAATAAGCAGTAGTGATTATCTGGATGGTGACGGTGGTGGGGAAAACGGTAACTCCATTCACCAACACTTGGGTGGTGGTTGGGAACGGGCTGCCTTTCTCTCCAAAACTGGCTTGCTGTGCAGCTCGTGGAAGGTTGTGGAAAGTATTCTGGCCTGTCCAGGTATAGCTGAAGGTGTGTTGTACACAGTGTGCAATGACCTGTGGGATGAGAGTGAAGCACAAGTGGTGTGCCGGCAGCTGGGCTGCGGCACGGATGTCTCTGCCCCCGGAGAGGCCCACTTTGGCCAGGCCCCCAACCCCATTCTTTTGGACAATGTGCAGGGCTTTGGCAGTGCTTTGGGACCGTGGCCTACCTGTGGCAGTGCTCCCACAGCGGCTGGTTCACCCACAACTGTGGGCACGGGAAGACGTTGGTGTCATCTGCTCTTTACTGTCTTCCCAGCATGTCCTGTATGCCAAGTCCAGGTATACTGAATCTGTCGAATGGTTTTGCCTAAAAGACTGCCTCAAAGCAAAAATCCCATCAGGTCATGTAGCGCTTTCTAGTTTTCAAAGCAGTCCATCCATTATCCCATTCCATCCTTACACAACTCAGGCAGGGTTGTTTTATGATCCCTTTTTTACAAATAAGGAAACTGAGTTTCCGTGGCAAGTTGAAGTACCTCCACCAACATCAGATGGCAACTATTCAGGCCTCTGGACTCCTCATCAGGTGCTCTGTCTGCTGCACCAAATATGCCTACATTCTGGAAAAACTGCCCTGAATCTAGGTGGAATTTGCAGATGTTCAGAGTTTGAAAGAAACAGGTGGGAGCTGAAGGGCAGAAAGTCTCCAGGTGCAAAATCTATCAAAATCCTCATTTCAGACACTCCAATAATGTCTGTGAACCTGACCAGACCCGTGTGTAGCTTCAGGGCACTGAGCACCTTTTCATCCCCGTTAGCAAATTCACAGGTGAAGGGAGAAAAGCACACCCTTTGCTGTTAACCCTTCAGCACCCCTTTTCCTCAGAAGTCCCTTTATGAGGAATGCATTTCTACAAGCACTTGACTTTTTTGCCTTTCTGGAAGGAGGTGTTTTACACAAATAATCCAGTTTAAAAAGCAACGCTTGGGTGACGCAGAGCTACCCAAACACTATCGATTTCTCACTTGTCACTAATTAGAAACAACCCACTGAATGTATTTCCCAAAGCATGCTCAGTGTCTACTCCACGAGAGTGTCACACACAGGCAACACTACCCCATTAAGGTGGGTGGACTATTTCTCATGGTAATGACACCTCTTTTTTTTCTCTCTGATCTTAGATGCTAAGAGCCTAACACCATTTCCTGGTGGTGAGTCAAGGTTTTGTGTGTTTTTTTTTAAATTTAAAAAAATTTATTTTTCAATGATTAGTTTCAAGTATACAAAGCAGCATAGTCATTAGACATTTACATGCCTCACAGAGCAATCAAGGTTTTCTAACTCCTCGTTTGATTGCTTTGGTGGGTCCTATGCTTCTAAGTGGTGGGTGGGTAGGTCTCCAACCTTACAGATAACTACCAAACAGAGAGATTTCATCTGAGGGTCACTATATTTTCACGTCACTAATAAACCTCTGCTTTTCTTTCACATACCGAGGAAGGTTCTGCCCTCCACGTCGTTCCCTTTTGTCTACTGAACCCTTTTCAACTCTTCTCCCAAGCCTCAGGCCCCACCTCCCTTCTTAGAAAAGATATCCCGGACCCCCGCTCCCATTATGTACTCTTAAAACATTATGCATATTTCCCCCTTTGCTTCTTAGTATGTAGCATAGTTGTAAATCTAAACTCAGTTTCGTTTTTTTTTTAAATGTTTTCAATTTTTCAATTACAGTTGACATTCAATACTATATTAGTTTCAAGTGTACAGCATAGTGGTAAGACATTTACATAACCTACAAAGTGATCCCCCTGATAAGTGATCCACCTGGCACCATACATAGTTATTACAATATTACTGACTATATTCCCTAAACTGAACTGTACATCCCCGCGACTATTTTGTAACTGCTAATTTGTGAACTTAGTTTTGGATTAATATGAGTACCTCCTACAGTCGCCTTAAACTAGACACTAAACGCAGTGACAGCAAAGCCCAGGTCTGTTCCGTGAACTACAGTATCTGCCGTGCTATCCACTGTGACCCAGCGGCCGTTCAATCAATACTTGCTGCATGATTCAACAAGTGGATTGAGCAGAATATGTTACTTCTTCTAACATGCAATATTTTTTTGTATCTTTCAAAGGCTGGCCACAACTACAACTAGTGAATGGGTCAGGCAGATGTTCTGGACGTGTGGAAGTTTTCCACCATGGCCAGTGGGGCAAGGTTTGTGATGACCACTGGGACATGCACGACGCTGACGTGGTATGCCGGCAGCTGCACTGTGGGCATGCCCTCGCAGCCCCTGTCGAGGCCCAGTTCGGTGGAGGTGAAGGCAAGTTTCTGCTGGATGATGTGGACTGTACAGGAAAAGAGAGTTTTCTGGGACAGTGTCCTCACTCCGGCTGGTCCCTCCATAACTGTGGTCCTGGAGAAGATGCCAGCGTCGTCTGCTCAGGTAATGGTCACCTCTCCCTCCAAGGGTGCACACCTCATTATCCAGCTGCATCAGCACGAATCGCACATCAATGTTTTCACCTATGTTATCACAGGCCACCTCTGACCACTTTTGTGAGCCAAAAGAAAAGAGGCCCTGGGAATTCGAGAGCTTCAACTTGAGCTCAGGAATTTTCTAGCCACAAAGTGTTGAAATGGATTTTGTACAGAGAAAAATAGTGGAAGATATTGGTAGTTCCATGACAAGGACTAGATTTCAAAATGATGGGCGGAAACACAACATAAGTCAATAGTGACGTTAATTACTCACCATCTTTTCTCAGGGCACTGTGGAGAACTAAATTTTTCCCACTGAACGTCTGCAGTCTAATGGCGGTGAAGAAATGAGGGGTTTATAAATTAAAACAATACTGACTATTGTCCTGTTGATTGTGAGTTCTGGCCATGTATTGCTAATCACAAATCTCTGACCAACTCGTAATGATCATGGTCATTGTAGACCTGCGTTTCCCAGCCTCAGCACGATGGACATCTGAGGCTCATAATTCTCCACCTTGTGGGCTCTCCTGTGCAGGCACTGCAGGCTGCTTAACAGTGTCCCTGACCTCTGCCCCCTGAACGGCAATCAAAAATATCTTCAGACATTGTCAAATGTCCTTTGGTGGGACAAATTGCCCCCTATTGAGAACCACTGGTCTAGATATACAAACAAATTCCCACCAAGCACATGACTAATATTCAGCATACTACCAATGCTAAAGACGTAATGTGTGTGTCAATGGGAAACAAAGGAAATCATTCAGGGGGTCAAGAGCAGTGAACTTGGTCACTTGGTAAAAATTCCAGTTGCATCCAACCAAAAAGATTCTATCCATATGACGCCAATGTAATTAATATGTTTTTAAAGTCAATGCAAACAGCTCAAATACAAAGCGGGGGCTGGGGGGCAGGGTCCGGAAGGGGAGAGCTGGGTTTGTTTACATGTATTTTTTGTTTCACTATTTTTCCTTTGATTTGGATTCGTTTTGTTTTGTTGTGTTTGGGGTTTAGAATTCCATCAAAGCCGTCTATTCTGTAAAGCCACTGGGTTCCACCTGTGTGACATGTGTGATGAGTGTTTGCCTCTATCTGGAGGTGTCACAGAGTGAGCAGGGTGACACAGCACAGCCACAATTGGGTGGAACACGCATTATTAGGCACACTGTACTAATACACATTTCTATGTTTGATGGTTATTTGAAGTCATCTGAACTAAGGAAGGAGAGAAATTTTTATTTCTCAGAGTCATATTCTTTCGTTTTAAAATTGATTTTGAATTGAAGCATTTCTGGGGAGGGGAAGGCCCTTTTCTGAAGTGATCTTTTCTTTTCCTACATACTAACAGAGACTGAGTATTTAAAACCTGCACTGGGCAAGTTCATGCTTTTGTTTTATTGACCTGACATTTTTCATTCTCTGAGCTACCTGGGCAGGTATTAGGTAGCGCATAAAGGAAAACATGGAATCAATAGTGGAAGGATCAGACTGTCCCATTTCAACAATCATTATTTGTCATTTCCACATTCCTGGGCCATTAAGATGATCCTACCACGTTTCCCCGAAAATAAGACCTTCCCGGACCATCAGCTCTAATGCGTCTTTTGGAGCAAAAATTAATATAAGAACCGGTATTGTATTATATTATGTTATGTCATGTCATGTCATATTATATTATATATACCCAGTCTTATATTATAGTAAAATAAGACCAAGTGTATTATATTATATTATATTATTATATTATATTATATGATATGCGGGCATTCTGAAGAGCTAGTCTCACATATTAAAGCTATTTCTTATAGTTTTTTCAAAACAATCAAATCAGCAAATAATTCTGAGAGTCTCTTATGTCCAAGGGACTATGTATCACTGGGAGTTCATTATCATTTACATTTCATTTTACATTTACATTTCAGTTTTGGTCTGTCACATTAAAGATTTGGTGAAAATCAATAAATAGGTAAGGTGAAGTTTATTTGATTTAATGAAATAAAAAAAATTTCTATTTTTCTTGTACCAATAGGTGATGGAAATTCAGCAACCATATTATCAGGTAAGAGAACATTTTTGTGCTGTTTTCCCTGAGACATTTCTGATTACCTATCCAAATACAGAAAAGAAAGAAATAAAATAGTTGCTGTTGAGTTATTTTCCTGAGTCATTATCACCTGCCTCTCACAGCTGAGTTTGTGTGGAGCTAATATTCAGGATGTCACGCCCAATAGATTCACTAACTTCTAAGAAACATTAGATAACAATGTGCCATTGTTCTTCATAAATAATGAAAACTATTTTGAGCATAGTGGTTTTGTAATTGTCTTTAAGTGTCATTTTGACCACCTGCGTTGAGATTATTCAAACTCTTTCAACTTTTATAAATGATGTGTTTCAGATTTTCTTTGAAAGAAATGTCATCTGATTGCAGGCAATATTTGCTTATTGTATGAATTTCCTATTGCATTTGTAACAGATTGCTACAAACTTAGTGGCTCAAACAACACAAATTTATTATCTTGCAGTTCTAGACGTCAGGACTCCAAAATGGGTCTCGCTGAGTTAAAATCAAGGTACCAGCACAGCTGTGTTCAGTCTGGAGGCTCTAGAGCAGGCAGGATCCGTTTCCTTGCCTTCTCCAGTTTCTAGAGGCCACCTGCATTCCTTGGCTCATGGCCTCATTCCTCTATCTACGAAGCCAACAGTGTAGTGTCTTCAAATTTTTCTCAGACTTTCTTCTCCTACTTTCCATTTCTACTTTTAAGAATGTTTGTCGTACTTTTGATGCAGTTGTTTTCCTTCTTTGAAGCGTGTGCGCATTTTTTGGGCATCCTCTGTATTTTTATAATAATAGTAAGAAGATATTTAACTTTTTCACTTTCATTTGCTCACAATGAAAGTGAAAAAGTTACGTGAGGCTCCATGACAAATTGAATGCAGAAGCAGATATGAGAATCCAGCTGTTTTTCTTCTATGCCAGTTATTAAAGAGATTTTCTAAAAATGTAAAACAATGTCATTCTTCTCACCAAACATTTTTGTTTTAACAAATATGTTTTTAATTTAAAAATTTTATATTACCATGGTCAAAAAACAAAAGCATGCTTGTGATTACACTGGCCCATGTGAGTAATCCAGGACCACCTCCCTACCTTAAGGCAGCTGAGTAGCAATCTTAATTCCCTCTGCAGGCTTAATTCCCCTCTGCCTCGTAACCTACCATATTCACAGGTTCCAGGGATTAGGGTGCGAGCATCTTTGGGAAGCCAGTATTCTGCCTCCCACACCTATTTATCAAATATAATTCTGTAAGTGCTACTGCTCAGTGGCACAGAAACAGACACATTGCTCAGGACATACCTTGAAATATGGTGACTTAAACAGCAAGCAGAGAGAAGAAAGGCCTGATAGGAGAGGGGTAGCATCTGTCCAAGTCAATACAGAGCGCGAAGCAATGGTCGTCCACCCACTGTCAATTCTTCTGTCAGGGTTCCTTGTGGATATTGTAAGTAATTCCCATGGTCAGCTATGGCACAGAGTCAGGTCTGGAGACAGAGAGAACGTGGGACCCTATGGATCCATGGAGAGGTTTCATGCTAGGGTAATACCTACGACACAGAGACATGTCAGCAATAAAACAGGCTGAGGAATGAAATAAGCAGAACAAGTGAATAAAAGTACCGGGGTTTTGATGGTCCAGACCACCAAGCCAACAGTTAGGGAGAATATTAAGACCCAAAACACATCATTCTTATCACAAAACACCAAATGCCTGCACTTAAACATCGAGTCTGGAAAAGAGAGGACGTGGATGATTCATTTGAACAGGACTGAGGGTCAGTGGCTAACAGGTGATTTAGTATTTCTATCCCTTAGGCAATAGTCACTTCAGAGTTGAAGCAAAACCACATCTTGGGAAATCTCAGGGAGCCCTGGCTGGTGACACCTTTCTCAAGTAGTGGAGAGCACTGACTTACTGTTAACCATTGTTTCTTCATTACAGTTCTACCAGCTGCCATCTCAACTCAAGTCTCTCCTATAACAGCGGTGCGTTCAACATCAGCAGGTAGGACTCTCTCCCTTGCCACCCCTCCCACCATTACCAAATTTATTGTAGCTCCAAAGTTGCACTATAATGATAGTCCGTGGTTTTGCCACCACTACTAGATACCTCTAATGTTCCACTTGAGGTTGAATGATTTGAAAGGAGACCCTGAGATATCTGGATTTCATCTTGTCTGGCTTCACTTTATGTTTTAGTATCTATAATTTTACTGTCAAAGAACATCATAACACAAGACTCCTTGTTTCACACATTTTCACAAATATAAAGAGTGAGAGAAAGAGGAAGGTGTGTGTGTGTGTGGGGGGTGTGTGTATGTGTTTTACAGTGAGAGAGTACTATAAGGGTCACCTCATATCTTCTGAACTTAAGAAATAAGCTAAAGCATCTGGCCTAATATCTGGGAAGAGTCCAACCTGGGAAGACTTCATTATTTTCCTATATCAGTGAGTCACACAAAAAAGGGACACCTCTTCCTAGTCGTGGTGAGCCGTGGTCACCATTATGGGCCATTTCATTTTGTCATCATGCTAGTTGATGCCATCTCCACCTCTCCCATCCTCTGTAACTGCTGACCTTTCAATGATACCATTACATAATTCATATTCTGACAATACTTATGATCATTTCTATAATCCCTTATCTCTGCACTGTCGGGGTGGCTACTGAGTACTTGAAATGTGGCTCGGCAGGACTGAGACTTGCTGTGTGTGTCAAATACACACTTTCAAATACTCAGTATGATGAAAAGAATGTAAAATTTCTCTCATTAACATTTATTATGTTGATTATGTATTAAAATGATAATATTTTGGATATATTGGCTTAAATAAGGTACATTTTTCAAATTGATTTCACATGTCCCTTTTTACTTTTTACAAAGTGGTACCAGAAAATCTAAAAGTATATATGAGGCTTGTGCTTTATTTCTATTGGGCAAAATTGCCTTATGTGATGTCCATCTCTGTGTTGACTGCCTTATGTAGATTTTCTTATCTTCCTGGCAGATGGATGAGGGAGCTTCTATAACCCCCATTTTCTCCATGGGGAAACTCATGCTCAAATAGCTTAAAGATTGTCCCCAAGGTTGATGGAATGATAACACAAGCAATCTGACTTCAGGGCCCCAGAACTTACTCTCCAAACTATTTTAACTCTCTAAACCACATTAAAATCCTAAACACTACTAAAAAGACTGACTCGGCATGTTGCCTGTTCAGAAACTATGAGGATCCAGTTGAGAAGAGGGAAGCTAAGCATGAAAAGATGGGCTCACTGCTGAGTCAGGTTGGCATTTACGTTCTTACTCTTGCACTTACTTCTCCCAAACCCACGTGTCCACCGCCTGTAGGGAGCCCACTAACACACCAGCCTCGGCCCCCAGAATGTCCATCCAACCCTCTCCACCCCCAGATGGCAGCAGTGGTCTCCTCTTCTGCATCCCGCAGCTTCTTATCTGTCTTCACTTGTAGTTCTTATTCCTTTCCTGTACAGCATGCGTGTATCCACTTGTTTCTTTATTGACATTGTCACCTTCTTGGAGCAGAATCCATATTTTTCTCTTTTTTGGCATTGTCCCCAGCCACATGCATGTACATGCACACACATGTGCATCCGTGTGCATGCACACGCACGCACGCACACACACACACACAGTCTCAAGAACAATGTCTGTTCTCTGGTAGGCATTCAATGCTTGTTAAATGAATAAATAAGTAAATGCTTGAATAAATGAATACCATTCAAGCTGATCCCAGTTTGCGTACTCATGTCCGCTTCCAGATATTAACAGAAGAGCGAGAAGCACATTAAATTCTTAGCTCACATGTCTAAGTGACAGGATTCTTTTGAAACCCTGGTGGCGTATTCCATTTACTTGCCAGCACAGTGCTCAGAGCCAGCTGCTGGACCACCGGATGTGGAGCCACTCTCTCCTACTGCCCCGCTGTGTGGCCCTCACCAAGTTTCTTTGCCTCTTTGGGCTTGTTTTCTTACCTGAAAAATAGGGATGATAACTACGCATTTCAAGGAGCTGTGGTGAGTTGTGAATGAGTTATTGTGAAGCGCTGAGTGGAGAGCCAGGAGCACAGTTATGCAGTGTGGGGGGTTCTTCTCTGCCTTGTGGTGTGTTCTGTGGAACAGTGCTGCTCGGGGAGGAGGGGATTCTGCTCCATGACTGCTGGGCTGGGTGAAGGGGGTACAGCATTTCTGCTCTTTGCCAATAGCCATGACTATTTTGTCACCATTCCTGCCCCCAGCACCTAGCAATCACCAGCTTGCTTTCTGTCTCTATGGATTTACTTGTTCTGGATATTTCATATACTATGTGGCCTTTTATGTGGCCTAATGTTTTTCAAGGCTGCTGGTTCCCTTAAAATTCTCTATGTTGAACGAGTTTGCATCAAGCTCATTGAATTCTTCACCTAGAAATATGAAGCAGACGGGGAAAAAAAATCCTTCTCTTTCCATTCAATATTAAATATCAGGGGTCATTTTTCTGGTATTGTTGCTTTTCCAACAGCACTCTCAGCTTCCACCATCCCAGAAGATGTTAACCACCCAACCACATCATCAGGTACGTTGATGAGCTATGAGTGAAAACAAAAAAATGGGTGTGATACATCGTACACGCCACTTCCCGCATTCTAAGCCCATAGGAAGGATGAGTGGAAACTCACAACCAGGGAATATTCATGACCAAGGGCTCTCGGGACGATGGTGATGCCCAATGTCACCTTCAGCACCGATTTGAATCTCCATGAGGACAAGGGTTTTATCTGCCTTCTCATTGCTGCATCCCTAGCACCTATCACAGTGCTTAGCACATTATAGACACCTAACAAAAGTTTATTGAATCAATGAATAAATGTGTAGGCAGAGCGTGTGCGGACAGGCTGTTTGACCCTCTCTACCATCAACTTTGGTCTTGACTAAGGATAGTCCCTCTAGACAGTGCACAGTGCAGGTAAAATCTCTCTGCTCTAAGAGACATAGGCAGCGCTCTGGAAAACGCCAGTAGTCCCTATTTGTACTAATCTCCCTCCTCAGAAAGAAGTATTAGCATTTTACATAAGAGACAACTAATGAAGCCAGTCCTTCTAACAACTATATTTTTATTTTTCAGTCTCAGCAGATAATGAAAACTTACCAACTGTCTTACCAGGTAGAGCAATCTCCCATCACTAGTCCCATAGGTACACGCCTTACCATCCAGGTGGGAGGTACAAGCAGATGGATCCTGTCATTAAGTTCAATAATGTCCTCCATGGGGTCATCCAGGATAATCAGCGTCCTTATGATACAATGATTTTTAAAACTTTCTTCAATGACTTATTGTACTACTGCTCAGTACCCTGGTGTAGAACCTGGAGTTAACGTAGGGTTTAAAGGAAGCGAGGCATTTGGGGGCAACAGGATGACATTGAGGAGCTTTCTGTCAGCTCCGTGAACTTGACTCCAATCTGATTGGCGAGCGGGTTGTTCTTTATGAGCATGTGGCCAGATGTTGTTGTGGCCTAGGTAAGGTGTAGTGAGGTGTGGCATAGCTGGTGGCTCTTCACCAGTTATGGCTCTTCACATGTCAATCCTTTCTCTTTTTTGATGTGTTCTTGTGTCTGTCTCAAGAAGAGAAGTCTTGGTCCTAACCACAGTTTCCATGTTGTTTTAGAGCTACCTGTGGTCAACTTGCCATCTCTGAGTCGCAGAGCTGATGCTCCCTGGCCCAGCCCATCAGGTCAGCCACCTTCCTCATGTCCTATGCCATTGTGCTTGTGAACCCCAGGGGGGACCACCGCAATGGGGGAGGGAGCCTGGGGAGCTGCACAGTCAGAGGCCTCAGAGGTGCGTGGGGAAAGACCATAGTAAGGGGGAAAGGATCACGGCCCCTAGGACCAGGCTGAGGAGCCGTGCCTCCCACGTGGCTTTACACCTAGTCATCCTGGTTGTGCCATTTTCCTGCTGTTCCAGAGAAATGTTTTCCAGTTCAGACAATGCAGAGAATAAGAAAGCAAATAGCAATGTCCCCTTTACCTACACATGACTGGTATGCACAGTTTGTTATATTGATTTTCCAGTCTTATCAAGAACTAAATATTACAAATACATTTGAAGTACCCCAAATCCCCCAATCCCATTCTCTATTCTCTCCTTCCTCAGAGACACTCTCTTGAATTTTGTGTATATCTTTATAGTTCATTTTCAATATTTTTACAAACGTGAATTACGTTATCTTTAGATAGGTTATTTTGTGTTTTCCTTTCACACAAATGATATTGGTTCCTATCATTCAGTGCCTTTTGTTCTTTACTCAATGTTACATTTTTGAGATTCATCCATGTTGAGGTAGATATAGATATAGATTATATATATATAATTTCACTGCTTTTAATTGCTATAGTGTTATATTTTTTCTAATTGACCACTTAATTTATGCATTTCCCCACTGACAGAAATACATTTTCTTAATTTTTTCATATTTGCCCTGCTGATATCAAGTCCTAAATCACCAATGCATGAGAAACACATATTCTACAATCTAATCTGCCTCGTTGAGTGACTAGTAAAGGGCATATCACAGTGGTATGATTATTAAGCAGATTTTTCCTAGAATACTCTTACGCATGTGGAGTAATTGAAAGATTCCCCCTAATTTGTAAGCTACGCAAATAAGACAAGTTCAAGAGGAAAGTTTCAAAAATGTGCTATTATATTCATTTCTACAGAATCCTGGCTCAGGCTGAGGCTCGTAAATGGCAGCGGAAGGTGCTCTGGGTGGGTGGAGGTTTTCTACCACGGCACCTGGGGGTCGGTGTGTAGTGACGGCTGGGGTCTGAAAGAGGCGCACGTCGTGTGCAGGCAGCTTGGGTGTGGCCAGGCAGTGTCGGCCCCACTGGGCGCCCACTTCGACCCTGGCTTTGGGAAGATTCTCCTGGACAATGTGCACTGCAGTGGCGAGGAGAGCTACCTGGCCCTGTGTGCCCACGACACCTGGTTCACTCACAACTGTGACCGCCAGGACGTCGGAGCCATCTGCTCAGGTGAGGGGTCTTTTTTCACTCTAAACGACTTGTGGACAGAATGGGTTATTACAAAACATGAGAAATGAGCCAGCGGCCTCCTCCTGTGAAAGTTAATGGTTTCCTCTCTCTACACTAACAGGTTCTCTAGTGGCAGCCTCCTCTTCTCCAGGTAAGACTGATTTGGGCTATTTCTATGTCCCATTCTACTTGCTTCTAGTTCTAATATTTATTCTGTGTGGTAGAAATGGAATGAAAATAACCCTGCTAAACCAAGCTTTAAGTAGTTTGCAGAGGCTGATTTGATTGGTCCAGATCACTTAAAGCCTAAAAGGCTTTCTCAGTCTGTATGTCAACCCACCACAACAGATGGAACTCGGAACACAGCTGTCCGATGCTGACCTTGCTCTCCTGCGTTCATGCTTTCCTGCTGCAGGAAACCTGTTAATCCTGCCCTGAATGGTCCCTCTTCTGGGCAGCTGCTGGAGGGCAGATCCCAGGCACCATTCAGGGTGTGGCTTAGCCAAGGGTTCAGCACTGAAGAGTAACATCCGCAGAAGGGAGTTTGGGAAACAGCTACTTGTGCACAATCACCTGGGTGCGGGAACCTTCCCAAATCAGAACTGAATAACCAGGCAGCTGCAGGCAGGACAGGACTCTTGTGGGACCACGGTAGGACTGTAACTGGTACTCACCGACTTTAGGATATAGTTTTCTATGACTATACCTATCAATCATCACGTATCACTTCTTTGAGACAAAAATTACTTTCCAGAGTGATTAGATCAGAAAGTCATTCTTCTGCAGTCTGTGAGGCCTGATCCTTCCTAAAAGAAATGACATCAGTTGAAAAATTGTAGTTACGTGATTTTAGAGTAAGTCTGCCACTAGGAAAAATCGTGGGGCCATGTCAATCCTTTCTCTTTTTTTAACCAAAGAAGTGTTTCTTAAAGTTAACTGTTCATCAGAATTACCCTGAGGGCTTATTTAAACAAATACTGCTAGACCCCACCCAGAGTTTCTGATTCAGTAGTCCTAGAGTGGGGTATGAGAATTTGTATTTCCAGCAAGTCCAGGATGCTTCTACTGCGATCTGATGACCACACTTTCACAATTGCTGTCTTAAAACAAAGAAGTCATATTTCTTATTCTAATAAACAGAAGCAGAATTATCGTCACCTTCATCATCCTCATCATCGTCTTCATCATCGCTATCTTTGCTATTGTCAGCATTGCCGTCATCGTCATTGTCATCATCATCATCACTACTATTAACATCACCACCATTATCCTCATCACCATTGTCATTATCATCACCATTATCATCATCATCTCCTCCATTATCATCATCACCACAATTGTCATCATCATCACCACCATTGTCATCATCATCACCATTATCATCATCACCATTGTTATCATCATCACCACCATTGTCATCATCATCACCATTGTCATTATCATCACCACCATTATCATCACCACCATTGTCATCATCACCACCATTATCATCATCCCCACCATTGTCGTCATCATCACCATTGATGTCATCATCACCATTGCCATCATCATCACCATTATCATCATCATCACCACCATTATCATCACCACCATTGTCATCACCATCACCATTATCATTGTCACCACCATTGTCATCATTATCACCACTGTCATCACCACCATCACCATTATCATCATCATCACCATTGTCATCATCATCACCATTGTCATTATCACCACCATTATCATCGTCACCACCATTGTCATCATTATCACCACTGTCATCATCACCACCATTGTCATCATCACCACCATTATCATCATCACCACCATTGTCATCATCATCACCACCATTATCATCATCATCACCATTGCCATCATCATCATCACCACCATTATCATCATCATCACCATTGCCATCATCATCATCATCACCATTATCATCATCACCACCACCATTGTCATCATCACCACCATTATCATCATCCCCACCATTGTCGTCATCATCACCATTGATGTCATCATCACCGTTATCATCATCATCACCACCATTATCATCATCATCACCACCATTATCATCATCATCACCATTGCCATCATCATCATCACCACCATTATCATCATCACCATTGCCATCATCATCACCATTATCATCATCACCACTACCATTATCATCATCACCACCATTATCATCATCATCACCATTGCCATCATCATCATCACCACCATTATCATCATCACCATTGCCATCATCATCACCATTATCATCATCACCACCACCATTATCATCATCATCATCACCGTTGTCATCATCATCACCATTGTCATCATCATCACCATCATTATCATCATCATCACCATTGCCATCATCATCACCACCACCACCATTATCATCATCACCACTACCATCATCATCACCACCACCATTATCATCATCACCACCATTATCATCATCACCACTACCATTATCATCATCATCACCATTGCCATCATCATCATCACCACCACCATTATCATCATCATCACCATTATCATCATCACCATCACCATTATCATCATCACCACCATTATCATCATCACCACCATTGTTGTCATCATCACCTTTGATGTCATCATCACCATTGCCATCATCATCACCATTATCATCATCATCACCACCATTATCATCACCACCATTGTCATCACCATCACCATTATCATTGTCACCACCATTGTCATCATTATCACCACTGTCATCACCACCATCACCATTATCATCATCATCACCATTTTCATCATCATCACCATTGTCATTATCACCACCATTATCATTGTCACCACCATTGTCATCATTATCACCACTGTCATCATCACCACCATTGTCATCATCACCACCATTATCATCATCATCACCACCATTATCATCATCACCACCATTGTCATTATCATCACCACCATTGTCATCATCGCCACCATTATCATCACCACCATTGTCATTAGCATCACCATTATCATCATCATCACCACCATTATCATCATCACCACCATTATCATCATCACCCTTAGCATCACCATCATCACCAGCATTATCATCATCATCAACATTGTCATCATCATTACCACCATTATCATCATCACCATTGTCATCATCATCACTATTGTCATCACCATCATCATCATCATCATCACCATTGTCATCATTATCGCTATTATCATCACCACCATTATCATCATCACCACCACCATTGTCATCATTACCACCATTATCATCACCATTGTCATCATCATCATCACCACCATTATCATCAATGCCATCAGTATTATCATCATCATTGTTACCAGGAACAGCATCAGCACCATTATCAGCAGAAACTAGTCCATATAGTAAGTTGAACTTTGTATTTGTGAATCATTTCCTTGGTTATTTTTAGTTTATGTGTTTTTATGGTTCTGTATATATAGAGCTAAACACCCAATCAAGAATATTTAAGTAAGTTTGGGAATGAATTAATTTTCCACGTATAGCTAGGTGCCTGGGGTTGCATTTGTAGTCTACTCTTTACCTGGCAACCATTGTTTAGACCCAAATACTCATCACCTCTTCCTGCCTGGATGACCACAAATTTCTCCTAACTGGATTCCCTGCCTGCAAGCTCCCAACAGTCTAGTCCAATTTACATGCAGTCAGAGTTACCTTAAAAAAAAAAATCAGGCTTATTGACATATAGTTTACCTACAGTAAAAATCACTACGTAGTTCACGGAATTTTGACAAATGGTTACAGTTGTGTAACCATCACAACATAGGACATTCCCATTACCTTAAAAGTTCTTTGTGCCCCTTTATAGTCAATCCCCTCTCCTGACCACCTGGCAACCATCAATATGATTTCTGTCTCTATAGGTTTGCCTTTTCCAGAATATTATGTAACATAATCAGACACTATGTAGCATTTTCTCTTGATCTTCTTAGCATAATGCTTTTGAGACTCTTCCATGTAGTTCCATGTATCAAACATTCATTGTTTTTTCAGCCAAGTGGTATACCACTGTATGGATGTACCAAAATTTGTTTATCCGTTCCCCACTTGATGGACATCGAGTATATTTCCAATTTTGATTATTATGAATAAAGCTGCTAAAAACATTCACACACAGATTAAACTATTTTCTAAAGTGGTGCACCATTTTGCATTCTCACCAGCAACATATGAGAGTTGCAGTTGCTCCACATCCTACTCCACATTTTGGATTTTCTATTTTTTGTTTAGCCATGATAGCTTCTCTGCTGTAATGAGATAGTGACATCTCTTTGTGTTTTTAATTAGCCTTTCCCTACTGATAAATGGTACTCTGCATATTTTCATATGCTTACTTGCATCTCTTCTTAGGTGAAGTGTGCATTCAAAGCTTTCATCTTTTTTTAAAGACTGGGGTGTCTTTTTATTATTGTGTTATAACAGTTTTTTATATATCTGTGTACTAATATTTTCTTTGATATGTGTTATGCAAATTTTTCTCTCAGTGTATGATATGTCTTTTCATTTTTTAAGCAGTGTTTTATAAAGAACAAAATTTTAAAATTTGAATGAAGTTATATTTTCCAAGTTTTTTTCCTTTAATGAATTGTGCTTTTGTGTTTTACCTAAACAATATTCACTTAACTAAAGGTCTCTCAGATTTTCTCCTAGAAGTTTTAGGTTTTTCATTTAGCTCTATGATACATTTCAGTTGATTTTTTACGTGGTTTAAAAGATTTTTTTCCCTCTATATATGTCTAATCATCCCAATACCATTTGTTTAAAAGACTCTCCTGTCTCCGTTGAAATACTGTTGCACTTTATTAAAAATTAAATAACCATAAATAATACATGGGTCTATTTCTAAATTCCCTCTTTTGTTCCACTGATTTACATGATTATTTTCATGGCCATATGATTTTGCCTTGATTACTGTAACTTTAGAGTAAGTCTTGAAATCAGGTAGTGTGAGCACTCCAACTTTGTTCTTTTTTAATTCTTTTTTAAAATTGTTCTCATTAAGCTAGAATTTTTGCCTTTTATGTAAAATTTTAGAATCAACTTGTCAATTTATATAAAAAGTGTCTGTTAGGAATTTTAATTTAGATTGTGTTGAGTCTATACATAAATTTAAGGAAAATTGACACCTTAACAATATTGACTTTTCTGATCCATCAATACAATATATCTCTTCATTTATTTAGGTCATTAACTTATCTCATCAATATTTTGCATTTTTCTGCAAACAAATCTTGCAAGTACTTATTAGATTTAGTCATAAGAATTCCATGGATTTTGATGTGATTGTAAAGGTATTTTTTTAAATTTTCTATTTCAATATTTATTTTTGTAGCTAGTGAGCTAATTCCCCCCCCCAAAAAAAAATAATGAAGCATTTATTGAATTGGGAATATCATGATAATTTTTTGAACTTATGCACTTCTTAGTTTATAAACCTCGTTCCTATTCATTATTGGATCTGATTCCCAGGCTTGTAGATCAGGAAATTGACGTTCTTTTGTATGTGGTAGAATAATAATTAGATCCCAGATTAGAAAAATCACGTCTTTAGTCTGGAAATTCACCAAACCCTTTAGAACTTTCTTATATTTCACAGAAGGACACTAGAAATTGGTTTGGAGTGCCAAATAGCTTTCCCTTTACTCAGCTTTGGTTTTGTCTCTTTGAGGTGCTATTTATTACTAATTGATGTTTTCTTTTTACTGCAGCTGCTGAAATAACTAACAATTGCACCTGTCACCCCTGGAGAAAAGCAAACACCAATAGGTCCATTAAAATGCAGCTTTTTTTAGTTTACATTGAAACTTTATTTCCTATATATTTATTCAAGTTTACAAGTTACTTCAGATTTCTAGACATAAGAACAAAAAAATGGAAATTTATTAACAAACATTGTGAGGAGTCTCCAGCCTCTACCAGGATCTTTCACGTAGTTAAATGAAGGTGTTTCTGAGAATATGCTCCCAGAACCACTAGTTCGCGATGTTAAGATGAATTGTGCATACGCGTGCGCACACACACACACACACACACACACACACACACACACACACACAGAGTTTCTACGGTCCTATGAATTTAGAAACATTGCATTCAACAAATTAAACAGGTTTCTTTACTATAGTATGTCTGGGAGCCTTTAACATATAATTCATCCTACAAATGCCCCACTAGAAGTTACAGGATGTCATGCTTGGTCCAAATCCCCTTTACTTCATGTCCCAACTCTTAGGATGTTTCTGTGTAATGTGAGTAAGGAAAATGCTGAAAGCCAGGTATTTGGGATTAATACAAATGTTACCACAATAGTCTAATCAAATTAAAATACACGTCACATCTCCTTGAGCATTTAAATTCAAAGTTGCTATTCCCCAATACCTGTGCTGCCTGAATGAGTTCCCCTCCCTTCTCTTCCACCTTTGAAGTCCTACCATGGCTTCATAGCTTCATTTCTCCAGATAGCTTCCCCTGGTCTCCACAGCGAGACATATCCTCTATACTTGTCCTTTGTTTGTTGACATCTCTCATAGTCCACCTCATATTACAGTTATTCTAGCTTCTGACTGAGATAGAAGCCTTTTAAATGCACGTACCCTGCTTCACTTTCTTTGCATTCAATAAATATTTTTAATGAATGATAGCACACAGTGTTATTAATTTATAGAGGCTGCTTTTATTTCCTTTAGGTTTTCTTAAATATGATGTTCTTAAATTTGTCTTCTGTTCTGTAAAGATTTATTTCTACTGAGCCAAGGGTTCAAGGATAAGTTTCCCATGAACGTATAATAGATGAATAAAAAGTTAAACAGTCTTGATGGTTTAAACAAATAGGATTGATGGTGATGATGGTGACTTACTCACATGAATCAAAAGAAAGCAAAATGCTTCAGAGGGTCTTAAAACGAGTCCTTCCAGCAGTGTGTTTACTTTATTCCTTCCACCCTACTGACAGTGACCTCACTTTGTTGTTCATTCTAGCTGACGGCTTCTCAGAGGCTTCACTGACCACAGCCCCTGAGGCCTGGACACCTTCACCTACAGGTATGGGAAGCAGTCCCCGAGAAAGGAAGGGCTGATGGATAGATAGCATGGGGAGAGGCGTTTCTCCAAGATGGAGGGGAACCACAGGCACAGTTAAAACAGGACATAGCCCACTTATAAGTTTGGGGATTTAGAGCAATTCTCTTCACCTTCAGAGTCTCAGTTTCTTCATCTGTAAAATGGGAACCCATCCCCTACCACATGGGGTTGTTGTAAAGATTAAGAGAGAAACATTTACGTTAGTTATTCTCTGAGGTTCTGGCACTTAACTCACAAACAACAAGTGTTAGTTCCTGCCCTCGGTCTCTTTTACATAGTAAAGACATGAAGAAAGACTTATGGGGCCAAAGGGACCGAGTTGCTATAAGATTAATGTAGTTTGGTGTGACAAAGTGTCTTTTAAGCTATGATCTGCCTGTGGATAGTCTAGTTTCCTGTTTCATTAGACATCTCAAATTTCTATCCCTGTCCATGGCAGGGGAATAACAGAATAACATATGGATAAAATGGTCTTGTTAGGAATATTTAGAAATTCTGGAAATTTCTTAAAGCAAATTCCATATTTTGGAAGGGGGGATATAATAAAGTCTCATTGAAGGGACTTGAAATTGAAGATTATTTTGGCTCTTTCTAATGTGTGGGTGCGTGAGCACTGTGTGAACTTGCATGTTTGTAAGTGGGGATATGATCGCTTAGGGGTTCAAAGGATGAAGGAAGCTTCCAGAGACAGGAAGGCCAGTCCACTGTGTATCTTCTCCTTGTGCCTCCCCAGGAACCCAGATGGCTGTGAGACTGATGAATGGCACGGGGGGGTGCTCAGGCCGCGTGGAGGTTCTCATCCAGGGCTCATGGGGGACCGTGTGTGACGACCTCTGGGACCTGGCGGAAGCCAACGTCGTGTGCCACCAGCTGCAGTGTGGTCAGGCTGTGGCAGCCCCCACAGGGGCCCACTTCGGGGCAGGCTCGGGGAAGATCTTGCTGGACGATGTGCAGTGTACAGGGAGTGAGAGCCACCTGGGGCAGTGCCTGCACGGGGACGAGGCCGGGCAGAACTGCGGGCACCTGGAAGACGCTGGTGTTGTCTGCACAGGTGAGGGGCTGACCGTCAGCGCTTATTTGGGACTCCTGTTCCTTCACTCCTCACCCGTCCACACACCATAGCCCAGTCTAGGAATGTCAGTGGATCAGGCATCCAGCCAGTGTTGCCGACCTCCTTTCAAAGGTATGCATCAGCCTGACCATCCCCTTGACCGCAGAGATTGCTACATATGGCTCATAGGCTGGATCCAGGCTCAGAAGTGACCTGTTTGGTTTGAAAATTCAGGCTGAGCTTGAATTCAGCCAAAGCAGAGTCTTTGGCATAAAAATTCAAATTCTTACATTTTGTGAAAAAATAAAAGCAGAAGTTCAGGCTCAAATCAACAAATCCTTTTATTACATTAACTGGCTGGATCTGAAAAAGAGCCGCCCCTTTGGACGCAGCTGTCCAGTTCACACAGACCCCACCACTCGAGTCACTTGTTTATCTCACCTGCATGGCCCTTGGAAAATTTTGAGTCTGTGACCTCTGGGTGACGGGCCAAATTTGTCAGCTTGTGTTCCAGGCCTTCTAGGTGTGGGCCTGGTGACCTTCCCAAACATATGTGTCCCTCTGGTTGATTTGCCCCACTGTACTCCCCAGTCTTTCCTGCTTCTGTCCCACTGAGAGCTGGAATAACATCTCTGTGAGTGACGAGCTCTGCCAGGCTGCACCCGGCCCCTCTGCACCACACCTCCTCAATGCCTAAGGTCCCTGGGGGAGCACTGACTTCTGAAGCTCTCCTGGGGCACTCAGGATTGGCTGCCTGGTCTCGTGTCTCAAATCCCCAGGAAATGCCACGCTCTTCAAGGGCAGGGTCTCTGCCTCTCTGTCTACTTCCTACAGCTCCCTAAAGATAGCACATCCCCAGTAAACATTCACCAACTAAGACATGGTAACAGGCACAATCTCTCTTCCCTTTGATAGGTGCCGATCCCACAGATGCTTCGCCTACAGGTAGGACCGAGTTATGCTGGGCACCATCTACTAGACTCAGCATGATGTAAAGCAGATCGTGAGGTTTAGAGTCACATCCTGGTTGGACTCCTAGCTTCATTCCTTCACTCATGCATTCATTCAGTGGATATGGACTGAATGTCCACCACGTGCCAAACTCTGTGCCAACAAGCACTGGGGCCTCAGCAGTGATCAAAGCCCCCGGGTTTCTCCTTCATGTGATTTGCACCCTAACAGGAGAGACAGACATAACCTATGATCAGCTTTAATTACGTGACCTCAGCCAAGTTACGTCATCTCTCAATCCAATTTCATCTCAATTCCTCTTCATTAAAGTAGGACTACTATAGAGAATTAGATAAGGACATGGATGTGACAATGCCTAAGGATGCCTGACATCTTGCAGGCACTCACACAGCAATCATTCCTCCCTTTGGTCACGTGCCCTCCTCAGGGAGGCAGTGTGGGGGGTGGAAAGGGCGCTGAGCTGCAGGCCTCTGATCCTGGCTGGTCTCTCTCCAGCTGAATGACCTTGGCTCCCGTCTCCACGTCATTAGAACAGGCACATTGGATTTCATGCACCTTCAGATTCTATGCCTTTGACATTCTGTGACTAACAAGAAGAGAATAAGCAGCCACAAGGACTAGGGGGACTAACTGTGTGCCACTACAGAAAGCAAGAGGTTGTCATTGAAAAACAGAGGTGTGGGTCTTGTGGTAGAAACTGAGGGACAATTTCCCCCCAACATTTTATTATGAAAATATTCAAACATATAGCCAAGTTTGAAGAATTTAGCGATGAAATCCACCTAGATTCTATAATAACTTTATTAATAATCCATCTATCATGCCTCTATTCATCCATCAACTCATCTTATTGTTTATTAAGGTTTGGTTTATGTTCCATAAAATCCACCCATTTTAAGGTCCAGTTTGGTGAATGTTGATAATTGTACATAATGGTGTAATCACCACCACAGTCAAGACACAGAGCAGGTCCCTCGCCCTCATGCATTTCAGAGATTATGCCCTCCTCCTTGCCCACCTCTCTACCAAGGACCTGCTGTGTCACTTACCTTGCTTTGTTCAGGTGAAGTCACAACACTCCTGGGGAGAGGGCAGCAAAGAGAGAGATGAATAGCCAACTCACGGCCTCCAGTACAGCAGGCCACTTAGGGATGATTGCCCACGGGCTTTTCTTTTGCTAATGGCCACATGGTACACACTAGTTTATCCACCGTCAGTAATGCCATGTTCTGTCCTAAATGGGGATGTGAGGTCACTGGCCTTTGTATGCGGTGTCACCATTATTCCTGTTGAATCCTGGGGGGAGGCAGGCGCCCCCTGGAAGCAGCTGTGTACCCCCATCTAACGTCATGACCGTTCCCTGATGACAGTCTTTCCTTTTCACCTGCCAACAGCCTATGAGAACTCACTTCCCACATCGACAGTGATGTCAGCGGCTCAATACCCAACTTCTTCAATCCCTCCAGGTAAGGCTGTTTCGTTTTGTATTTTCTTCTGAAGAACTTTGTTCCCTCGACAATGAATGAATGAACGAATATGTGTCACTAAGGATATTTAGTATCACTGATGATTTATATAATGATACACAAAGCAGACCCCCATGGAGGCTGAGTCCACTGAAGGAAGCCGTGTTACAACAGAGTGTGGAGAATACTGTGATGGGTGAGCACAGGGTGCCAGGGGTGCCCAAAGAGGGTCTCCGTGAAGATCTGGGGGTCAGGGCGGAGGAAACAATATCTAAGCCAAGAACTGAGGGGTGAGGGTGCAATGGCACTGTGCCAGGCAAGGGAGGAACCAGGCATTTAGACTCCCTGTGGGCTGCGGGATGGGAGACATTAATATGCTTTCTGAATTAGAATCCAGGTCCAGCCAGTAACCATACAGAATTAGCGAAGTGTGTGTGAGGTGGCTCTCTAAGACGGTTTTGCTGTGATCAGGGATGAGTAATATTTCAGGATATTCATCCTTGAGTTAGGTTTTTGTTTTTCACAAATTAGGTCCAATCTGAAGTCAGATAAGGCAGAAGTGAAACACTGGCCCTCACATTCCTTTAGTCTAGCTGTACAACCAAAAGATTCAGGGAAGATGGAGAGGAGCCATTGTCACTGCCCCAGGATCTGAGAGTATCCCTGGTGAAACGGCTCCTGGCCAGTGGCCAGGGTCTTTGGTGGTCACCAGAGATGCCATCGTTGGCTCTGTGAGTTTCAACTGCCTGAAGATGTACACGCTCCACATCTTTCTTTTCCATATTACTTTTTATGTTAATATTTTTTAGTATACCTTTCCAAGCTCTCGTCTTTGGATTCACTCTTTAAAACTTTTTTAATTGAGGTATAATTGAAATATAACATTATATTCATTTCAGATGTAAACATAATGATTCAATATGTATATATATTGTGAAATGACCACCACAATCAGTCCAGTTAACATCCATCGCCATACATAGTTACAGAATTTTTTTTCTTGGGATGAGAACTTTTAAACCTACTGTCTCCACATGTCTCTTTCCTTCATTTGCTTAATAACTTTTTATCTTGTGTACCTACCGTGTGCCCCGTCTGCTGATCACTGAACCAGGCTATGTGATGGGTACATAGGTCCCACTTCTCAGGGAGTTTGCAGTTTAGCATGAAGACGAGTGTTGCACACAGAAAGCCATAACGTAAGACAAAAGTGGTCTGTGCCATAAAAGAGACCCCACCATGATCTTTCTGCACCCCTAGACCATGGGAAGAGCTCAGTCAAGGGAGTACAAACAAGAAGGGAATTGAGCTGCTGTAGAGCCATTCTCTCTCACCCTGGCTCTCCTTTCTTCCTCTGTCTTTCCTTTCATGAACCATTATTCTGAGTAGCTTCTCTAGTCACTACCCACTCATTCACGACTCATCATGGCTGCCCCACATGGAAGCACCAAACCCGAGTCCAAATGATTTTCCAGTTCTCTTCCCAATTCCGGTCAGCAGAGAAGGTGGCCCAGTTCAGCACATGGATTGGTTCCTCCGGAGTCAGATGTCCACTCGAGTCCAGTCAAGCTGATCAGGCAGACTCAATCACCGGGACATGGCATTGCCCCTGCCCCCTCCTAGGTCCGGTTGTCTAAGAAGGGGGTACGGATAAAGTGTATGAGTTATCTACTACCATGCAAAAACACCCCAGAACACAATAGCTTAAAACAACAACCATTTACAGTTGCTCGTGCATCTGTGGGTCCTCCTGGTAGTTCTGCTGTTCTGGGGTGGGCTTGGCTGGTCTCGGCTGATCTTGGCTGGGCTCGCTCCTGCATTTGTGATGAGAACTGTTAGCTGGCAGGTAAATTGAAGACTGTGTGGCCTAGAATGCCTCCCTCACGTGTCTTACAGTTCCATAGCTCTCTTCTGAGGTGACAGAAGTGGCAAGGTTATGTGGTTTTCATTACCCAGTCCCAGAGTTTCCATGGAGCAAATTGAAACCTGTCACACCTCTTGAGGCCTCAGCTCTGCTTAGGTGCACCGTGATTCCTGCCACATTCTACTGGCCAAAGCAAGTCACAGGCCACCAGCCCAGAATCAAAGAGCAGGAAAATAAGCCCAGCCTCTGGACAGAAAGAGCTGCAATGTCACATTGTAGAGAGCGAGAATATGAGGAGGAGAAGAACTGGGGCGATTTGTGTAAACCATCTGCCACAGGCAAGCCATCTTAAAACAGGCTGTGGATAAGGAAGACGTTACAGGCTTCTCAGAGCAGACACATCAGGGGGATGGTATGGGAATTGCTCACGGCAACATGAACAGTGTGAGTAGCAAAGTCGTGGTAAACAAGGAAAGCTAGGTTGGGTAGAAGACAGCACAGCCATCAACAGGCAGAGGGAGCTGCTCTCACCCCTTGACCCCTATCCTTCCCTAGGAGGCTGGGCCCCCGTGATGCTGGTAGGTAGCCATGGGAGATGTGCAGGCCGTGTGGAACTTTTCTACCAGGGAGTCTGGGGGACTGTGTGCAATGACCTCTGGGATCTGCCAAAAGCAAACATCGTCTGCAGGCAGCTGGGGTGCAGCTGGGCCATTTCAGCCCTGACTGAGGCCCACTCCCGGGAAGGCTCTGGGAAGATCCTTCTGCACAGTGTCCACTGTAGGGGAGATTAGCAGCACCTGGAGGAGTGCTCCCATTTGTCTGGTTTTTCCACAACTGCGGGCACGGGGAAGATGCCAGCGTGATCTTCTCCCGGAAACCCCAGCTCCCTGTCCAGGCAGAGCTCGGCCGTGGCTCTACCCGAGAGAGTACTTTTCAAAAGACAGTGTAAAAATAACTATTGAAAATGAAGCAGGGCATTAGTCACTCACAGCAGATGTTTTAACCTCTCGCACTTACAGATGCTGAATACTCAACAGTCACACCACCAGGAAGGGAAGGTGAAGTTACAGGTGCGGTGTATCAAAACCTTGGGGAAGAAGTTCGGCTGGAAATTAGATGCTTCTTATTCTCCAAGCTGGTGGACTGACTGAGATGTGGAATCGCTTGATTGTCCGATGGAGAGATGGATAGTAGTTTAGATTTCATCTAGTCCAGACTCACTTCCTACCTCCCCTCCTACTGCACTGTGTATTATACACACAGGAAGCAGATTCTAAATTTCTCCAACTTTTGTACAGCACTTTGATTCGTCAGTTCTTATGGCTGTGAGTGGCTGGCAGTGAGATATGGGTTGGGGTTGCTTAAGATATGAGAGGCAGTTAAAGACCCTTCCTGCCCAAGGGCCGATGGCTGGTGGGCCAGACCTGGCCAAAGTCAAGGTGACAATTCCATTCCCACCCTCTCCTTGCCTGTGCCTTACTGTTGGTTTTCCCACATGCTCCCAACACCAACACCTGGAGTTTTCCATGTCAGGACCCTCTCTCCTTCATCAAAACTCCAGGTCCCTTGATGCCCTGCCATTAACCAGCTCTTGGTCAGAGAGTGAGTCGTGAATAAAGCTGAGTAGACAGGTCTAGTAGAGCTTCAGTCACATCCCCCTCCTGGCTTGTCAACTCTAGCAGGTGGGAATGGATTAGACCTGGAAGAGAATCTCCAGTGGAGGTTCGGGGCATAGTGTCAGTGGTAGGAGAGATGTCGGGGACATGAAGGAGGATCCATAGCTTCCCTGGGTCCTGACTCAACGTCTCTGAGCAGCACCAGGTCAGAGGAATCAGTGACTTGGTGCTTCTTTCTAGTCTTACACCAAATCCTTGGAACCCCTGACCCTTGGGTCATTGGAACCATGTCTTTCATTTTCTTAAACTCTTCAATTTTAAAATGTCTCATTTGTGTGTGTGACAAGAGAATAATGCATCCATGTCTGGGACGGGTATACATCAGTGCTTCTTCTCTCCCTCACTTTCACATCCCTACGTGCTCTGGCCTCACCCCCAAGAAATGGCTCAGTCGTTCTGGGAGGTGCCAGACTGGGGATCTGTTAAGCCCCTCAGGGTCTCATGTGCAAACAGGGGTGCGGTCCTCGGTGTCAGCTGACAATTCACTTGTCCTTTGTGTGTTTGACAGGTCACCCACTGGCTGTCATGGCAGGGACAATCGCTGAAGGTGAGACATTGGTGTCCTTGGCTGTCCTGATCATCGTCTTGAAGCTCAAGCCCTGAAGTGATTCTTTAAGGAAATTGAGCAAAATAGTACTGCCCTGTCTGGGTCACCCTTCTGAACCTGTGTTCTGAGTGCGGAGTTCAATAATGAAAGCCAATGAATTTATGGTTCCAATTCCATTTCTGTTTAGTCAAAGAAGGAAGTCCAAATAATCAAATGATGCCAGCCTTCTCAGTCTCCCAGCAGGGACACCGTGTGTGAAGGACAGGCAGCGGCCATTAACACAGCTCTGTTGCCAGGGCACTACCAACGGGCATCATTTCAGAAAAAGGGCTTCCACCATGATGGACTTGTTACCCTTCTCTGCCGTCTCCCCTTCTCTGACATGCTCTGACTCCTTCTCCATCCTTTCTTTTTCATCTTCTGGTTTTTTTCCCCTCTGCTCTTGCGTATATCTTGGGTTTCTAGAAGCTCCACTGAACTTTTCTTAGCAGCACTTGGAGGTAAAGGGCTAAAGTAATACCGATGCCTGGAAAGCCTAGCTGGTCCTTCTAGGGAATAGCCACAGTGTCAGCATTAATTTTGGACTGAATGTTGAACAGATGGACAGACAGACAGACAATCAGATGGAGAAACAAATGGACAGGTGGACACAGAATGATACCAGTGTTGGAGAGGGTGGATGACTCTAGCCAACTTCTATCCACTTCGTAGTGGATTTTCAATAGTTAATTTTAATAAATTACAACTGATGATGTTTGAACACTGCCATATTCATATACATGGAGGATCCACATAGGCTCAATCTTAATTGGGAAAATGAAGGAGTTTGCTCATTACTACTGGTGACCTGACAAAAATCAGAGGGACAAAACCCATCACTAGGAAGTAACCAGAGAAAGAGAGAGAGAGATTTTGGCTGATGTGGGATAGCTGTTCTGCTCAGCAAGCCTATGTCAAGGGTAGAATTCTCCAAAGAAGTGAAACATATTTCAAAATTCAGACACTTTTATGACCTATTTCCTAAGTTTGCAAGAGTTTTGAGATTAGTCTATATCTCTGATACATCCTAAGATATACCCTCAAAGTAATAACCAATGACACCTTTCGGGGGGAAAAGAAATGAAAGGTAAAAATGTGTGAATTATAAAATTAGTGAACTGAATAATGAAAACACTGAAATTCTAAAATCTCTTTCTGCTTTTAGAAAAATCTCCCTGCGGCAGCCTTATTACGAACTCATCTGGAGCAATTAGGAACCCCCCGCAGAAGGAAAGGCATGGCAACATCACCTGTGTGTGGGAAATCAGGGCAAATGTGTCTGAGCATATTCAGCTGGCATTTCCGTACCTTAAGTAAGGCATCGATCAGTATGTTACTTAAGTGCACAGTAGCTTAAAATTCCAAGCATTTATTTCCTCCCTTGATTCTTATAACTAAAAGGGTCCTTCATGTCTTTAAGTTTTTACTTTGAAATAATTATAGACACACAGGAAGTTACAAAAATAATATCTAGAGTTCCATGTACCAGTGGCATCTTAATATAATTGTAGAACAATATTAAAAGTACAAATTTGACATGAGTAAAATAGTGTTAGCTAGGCCACAGACTTTATTCAGTTTTCACCATTTTTTATATGTGCACGTGTGTGTATGTGTGTAGTTTTGTTCATTTTCCGTGATAGACTCATATAACCACCACCGCAATCTAGAAACAGAACTGTTCCACTGTCACTAAGAAACCACTCCTTACTCTTTATATTCACAAACTATACCCCACCCTGTCCCCTGGCAGCCGCTAACCTGTTCTCCATTTCTATAGTTTTGTCATTTTGAGAGTGTTACATCTATAGAAGCATAGAGTATGTATGTATCCTTTTAAGATTGACTTTTTTCATTCGGCATGATGACCTTGAGGTCCATCCAGGCTGTTGTGTTACCAATAGTTTGTTCCTTTTTGTTGTTGAATAGTATTTCATTCTATGGACACCAGAGTTTGTTAAATATCCCCCACTGAAGGACATTTGAGCTGTTTCCAGTCTTTTGCTCTTATAAGTAAAGCTTCTATGAACATTTGCATACAGGCTTTTGTGTGAACATAAGTTATCGTTTCTCTGGGATACATTATCAAGGGTTCAATTGCTAGATTGTACGGTAAATATATACTTCGTTTTTTAAGAATATGCCACTCTATTTTCCAGAGTGACTATCATTTTACATTCCCACCAGCAACATATGAGAGATCCAGTTTCTTCATATCCTAACATTTGATAGTATTTTTTGTAATAGTTGTTTGTAATTTTTAGCATACAAATATTGTACATGTTTTGTTAGATTTATGTGTAGGTGTTTCTTTTTTGTTGGAGTAATTATAAATGATACTGTGTTTTTTAATTTTTGGTTTTCAGTTATAGTCCTATCGCTGTTCTGGGACCTTGGGCAATATATAGAAATATGATTGATTTTTGTGTGCCTCCATGAATTTTTAATTAAAATGAAATTCTCTTTATATGCTTTCAATAGGTATGTGTGAGTGTATGAGGGGTATGACAGAGAGAGAGAGAGAGAGATTGAGATTGAGATTGACTCAGAGAATTTATGTATATTTCAGCCTGCCGTTTAAAGATGCAGATCCCATAGAACCCCAGACCTAGTAAATCAGGAAATTTTAGGTTGCAATGTCATAAACTGTCAAGGTTAATGTCATTCACAGATGAATGTCATATGGAAATCAAACCCCAGGAACAATTTAAATTATTTATTACTCTTGAATTTTACTTAGTCAAAACATGGCTTAGAGCAGATGGTTCTTTGGGCTGAGGCATGGAGGTGGGTTTCTGATTCTAGCACTAGTGTCTTCTGGACAAAACTTCACAATGGAGAACAATAGCTGGCAAAAGCAGATGACTTCCTCAAAGCCAGCTGGGCAGATTTGGTACCGCACTTCCCATAGGCAGGTTGATTGTCCAAAGCTTATAAATGGGTTGTTTGGAACCTGGAGCCGTGTCCTACTGGCAGACCAAGCAGCCTCTGCCCAGAAGATCCATTGCCTTGGTTTGCCTGGTCCGGCCCTTGGCCCTAGGTTTCAAGGTACCCTGCGGTCTCAGACCTCAGCAGGGGTGCACCTAGTGCCTCAGCTTCCTCTTTTCTCTTCCAGTTAAAATCCTATTTCCTCAAGGCAATCACTCTTGGAGAGAAAACTGTGAGATAAAACGAATCCATTCTTCATTTGAATGACTGACAAGCTTTTCATCCATCCCCATCCTCCTTAGAGTAACGAAATAAAGGGTCTGCCTCACAGCAGACCTCTAAGAGCTGCTGGTGAGGAGAGGCACCCATCCGTGTTTCCTTCCCCAGCCTGGATTGCACCAATGAATATTTTGAAATTCTGGATGGCCCTCCAGCCTCGGCAAAGTCCCTGGGGAAGACCTGCTCTGGTTCCTACCTCACCTATGTGTCGTCCTCCAGCTCAATGACCCTCAAGTACTTCCGAAACTTCAACAACATAGGAAAAAACTTCATTGCTTATTATTATTCCTCACCCAAAGGTAAGAGTGGTGGTTAAAAATGAGAGCCTAGACCTGGACTGTCTGCCTGGGGACCAGTCATAGTCCCCTCACCATTCTGGGACCTTGGGCAAGAGACTTGACCTTTCTGGGCCTCAATCCCTTCCCTGTACAATGGGGATAATACGAGAACCTTACTTCCTAGGTTTGTTGTGTGGGTGACCTGAAATGACGCAAGTAAAGCACTTAGTAAAGCATAATGATGACACTTCATAAATGCTCACCAATTGCCACTTCATCATGGGCTGTCTGGTTTTACATAAACATCTCGTTACAGACAGCTCATTAGGAAGCCATTTCTGAAGTTACTCCGAATCTAGTCTTAGGTGGGTGTTTTGGGACCACCAGAAGGAGGTGTGGTCCCAGCCTAAGAAAGGCTCAGGCACAACAGAGAGAGAGTTGAGACAAATGTGTGATGCAATTAGAGGACAAATAGAATATAGTAAATTAAGACGAATAGAATATATTAAATTAATGTACGCATGTGTGTCAGCAAAAGACATTGTGAAAGAGAGAGAGACTAATGTGGGCTACCACAAATTCTTTAAACCTGGCTAGGCTGTGAGTAGAGAAATCGGGAGAGGGCACAGCAGCTTAGAGAATGGTGTGGGCACAGAGATGGGATGTAGAAGGTGTGTGGCCAAAAGGCCGACAGGAGCTAAGCCAAGGGTTTCTGGTGAAGCACAATATACTCAAGGCAATAACGATAGAGATCAAAATAACAGCTGACGTGTCTCGAATGCCTACTTCATGCCAGGCGACATTTTAAGCGTGCGTTATCTCCTTTAATCCTCACACAAACCCATGGTTCTTTCCCGTTTATAGATGAGGAAACTAAGGCTTGAGAGGTCCAGTAATTGTCCCAAGGGCACCCAATGATGGGTTCTGCACTATTTACCACTAAGAGAAAAGCAGCTGAACTCATGGACAGTTCTAGCATCCACCTTGGCGGAGGTGCTATTCAGAACAGTCATTCTCATTTTCAGCACCAGGGTAATTCACTGAGCAAGCGTGGGAATGTGCTATAATACGCAGCAGAGATGCTCCGTGTCACAGAGTAGATCACAGAAAGTCCCCATGATTGATGTTAAGCAGTCATTGACAACAGTTTTCCTTGTATTTGCAGAGCCGGTTTCACAGACCCCACGTCTAATCAGTGAGTCATGTTTATTGTTGTTATTTAGTCTTCATTCCTGGTTCAGGTTCTTCCTCTGTCCCCATTCCTGGTGTACTTTCTGTCATAGTTTGATTTCTCTCATGTCCTTTTCCTAATTGACTGTACAAACCTGTAGCTGAGAGATTCTGTCTGCACACTTTTCACACACGTGTAATGCCTGTTCACAGTGGAACCGAGTTACACATCCTAAAAACTGGGTCACACTGTATGTGGACAATTGTTGATTTGATTTCCTAATTTCTTGTTTTTATCAACATCAATGAAACACACCAAATCAGACACTCCAAATTTAGGGAAAGTTGACAACAACAACAAAAAGAAGTAGAAGCATGCCAAAGAAACGCGCATTTTCACCAGAAGGACACTGATTGTGAATGCATTTTAGTACAGAATGGCACAATTGTCGTATTTCCAGTGACTGGGCAGAGAAAGGGAATATTATTTCTGTTGGATCCCACACACCTGAGAAACATGAAGACCCACATGTAAAGAGAGTTTGATTTCAGAGGTCACTTCTTATAAAGATGTTAGGGAGAATGAATCTGCCAGAATCTTGGTGATTAATGGACAGTTAGCTCAGAATGCTGCCTTCTTGACTTGTCCAAGTTCTCCCTTTTATCTAAGGATGTCTTCTTGTATCCACAGCAATCCCGACTGCAACACCCAAGATGGTAACAGCAAAACCAGGTAAGCGCTGGAATGCTTCCATTCGTTACCAAGTGTCTTTCTTCTGGGGACCTGCTGCATGGGCAGAAACTGGACCAACTGCAAGTGGTTCATCTATTCGCAAAAGGGCCAGTTGACTCCATCCAGACTTTTTAGGTCTATTCAAAACTACTGGGAACTTTGGCTCTAGCATCCCAGGGTGAGCAAAGTTTATTTTTTTCAGAGCCTTTCAGAATCCTCAAACCCTGGGCAGCTTACAGGTGCCTTCTAGTGGATTCTGTCTTTTCCTTCTATGGCCAGTCCCGATCATAGTAAACTTCACACCCATATCACTAATAGACTTTTTAAAAAGTGAGTAGAGTGTTAGAGCCATTCTAGAGACAGTGACATAGAATAGCAGAGAAAACAAAGAAAAATAGTGAACTTTGGAATCAGGAGACTTGAGTTTAGATCTGCTACTTACCCGATGTGGGATTTGGGGTGAATCTCTGCTTCTCCAACTATCAGTTTCCTCCTAAATAAACTTGGTGTACCAATACTCTTCTGCTCACCTTCCTGGGTTATTATAAAGGTAAAGGTACACACACACACACACACACACACACACACACACACACATAAGCACATTACAAAAATCACAAATCACTGTGTAAATTATTTATAATGTTTTCTGCATTTAGCCAAAACAGATTGGCATATCCCTCTGGCCTGATAGCTACTCAGTTAATGGACATTTTAGGGTAAAATTTATTTTGACAATTCTAATGATGTAGCAAACCTCCAGCTAGGAGTTTGACTAGTTGACTGACCTTTCACCAAGTTCTACGCCTGTAAAATTAAGTTGGTGCAAACGTGATCATGGTTTAAAAGGTTAAAAATTACAAAAACTGCAATTACTTTTCCACCAACCTAAAAGTAGTGCAGGGGTGGGGACTCAACCATCTCATGGGAAATGTGCAGTGTCCCCAGAGGGCAATGGGCACCAAATGTCTGTCTGCAGGCGACTGGCCAGAGCTGCGGCTGGTGGGCAGCTCAAGTCGGTGCTCAGGACGCGTGGAGGTCCTCCACCAGGGGACCTGGGGCACTGTGTGCGATGACCTGTGGGACCTGAATGAAGCCGAGGTCGTGTGCCGACAGCTGGGGTGCGGTCACGCCATGTCCGCCCTTGGCAAGGCCCACTTTGGCCCGGGCTCTGGAGACATCCTCCTGGACAACCTGCAGTGCACTGGGGTGGAGCGCAACCTGGGCCAGTGTGCCCACTCAGGCTGGGCGGAGCACAACTGTGGCCACCACGAGGATGCTGGCGTCACCTGCTCAGGTATCCTCTCCCCTCTCAGGCAGTAATTTCAGATGCTGCAGATGAAGGCATTTTGAAACTATACACTCCAGATGGAATTTCCATCCATCCATCCATCCATCCATCCATCCATCCATCCATCCATCCATTCATCCATCCATCCACAGGCTCATTCTTTCATCGAACAGTCCTCAAGCTTCTATTTTGTAGCAGGCCCTGGACTCACACACATGTCCTGCCATGGGCAGCTCCAGGTTGTACACGAGAACTCTCAAATGTTAATGTGCACCAGTACCACCTGCCGCGTTGCAGCGAGAAGCTAGGGCTCCACCTCAGAGATTACACTAACTGGGTTTGGGAGGGGCTCTGGAGTCTGCAGTTTAACAAGTATCTCAGGTTATTAAGCATTAGAGGGCCACGGGTAATCCAGCCCTGGTTACCATGAAGCAAAATCAACCCAGTTGCTGTGCCAAGGACCTTGCCAAAGGAGGCCTGGGGTTGCCCAGGGGACAGTTCTGGTGCTCTGCTCCCATACCCAGAAAGACCATGATCCTCTCCCCTTGATCTCCCACTTTCTCCATGCTTTGGATTCACCAAAGAGAGTGACCTATTGCCTTTCTTTATGCATCCAGATACAGAAGACCTGCCTTCTCCCACACCTCCAGGTATGTTCATATTTTTTTCTAGTCCAAGCAAAGCAATAATAATAATATCAAACACTTATAAATGCTGACAACCAGACACTGTTCTGAGCTCTTTTTTGCATATATAAGTCATGTAATCCCATAATAACCCTTGAGGTAAATACTTTGATTATTCCCATTTCCCAGGTAGGTAAATTGAGACATAGAAAGTTAATAATGTACTCAGGACTAGCCAGTGGATTTGAACCCAAGCAGTTGGTGTTTTTGGCCAACAATCTCATTTGCTACACCTGTTGTTTGGCCCCAGCTACACAAAGACCAGGCAAAGCTAGTGCAAACATGGGGGGACATTTTGCTCAGATTTTTGGTAATCCTCAGGACAATCCTGCAAAAAGGTATATTATATTTTACAGAAGAGAAATTTGAGATGCAGAAAGGTTAAGTAACTTTCCTGAGATTGCTCCGGAAGTGAATGGTAGAGCCAAGTTTTCACACTGATCAATCTGACCCCTAAGTACATGCTCTCGAGGATCTTATAACTTTTGCCTGTTTTCGAAGATCTTATAACCTAATGATTGAATAATATTCATCAGTAATAAAAACCAAAGATTAGAAGAATCAGGCCAACACATGTGATGTAAATTCTGAAATGATGCTGGAAGTGAATGGAAAGACATTTCGTTTCATTGCAACAGACGTCTCTGAGCACCTGCGCAGCAGCAGGCATGATGCCAGCGGTGTAGAATGTTAGTTTACATAGTCCTCACAGCTGAGGACTGGGGAGCTCAAGAAGCCTGCTCAGGATAACTCAATTACAAAGTGGCAGGTTTGGATTTTCAGGCCCCATCTCTTGCTCTTTGAATGCACCTGGCTGTCCTCACAGAGCCTCAGAGCACGCCAGGTCATGTCCTTGGCAGAATCATCTCTCTCAGACACTTGTTTAGAGAAAACTTCGCTGTGTTCTGGGCATTGCTGGGGGACAGCCATCTCTATGTGTTGGGGTCATGAGTGAGAGGGGAGGGCTGTCTAAAGTTAAGGGGCCTTGGTTAGGGTCAAGGGCAGTGGCTATTCAAATGAGCATTTATCTGTAGTTTTCTCATTCGATATAACTCACCTACCATGTTTCCCCAAGAATAAGACCTAGTTGGACCATCAGCTATAATGCATCTTTTGGAGCAAAAATTAATATAAGACCAGGTCTTATTTTAATATAATATAAGACCCGGTCTTATATAAGATAACATAAGACCAGGAATATAATATAATATAATATAATATAATATAATATAATATAATATAATATAATACCAGCTATAATATAATATAATACCAGGTCTTACATGAATTGTTGCTCCAAAACACACATTAGAGCTGATGGTCCGGCTGGGTCTTATTTTCGGGGAAACAGGGTAATTTGAAAATTATGTGGATGACTGGGAAATGCAGAATGCCATGTCAAGTGAAAGGAGCCACTCTGGTTATCTGTTGCTACTCCAGGACACAGTGGTTTAAAACAACAGCCATTCAGTTAAATGTCATGCTTTGTGTGTCAGGAATTTGGGAAGGGCTCAGCTGGAGCTACTGCTGCTCCACATGGCACTGAGCAGAGTCACTTGGTGGTGGTGTTCACCTGGTGACTGGTCTGGAGAGACTAGCTTCACTCACATGCCTGGGCCATGGTGGGGACAGCTGGACAGATGGGCTTAGCCAGGGCGCTCTTCCTCTCCATGTGGTCTCAGGACCTCTTCACATGGTTTCTCCAACAGGGCAGTCAGATGTTTTATAAGGTGGTCAGGGATCCATGAGAAGCCAGTGTTCCCAGAGACAAGAGTGGAAGATGCCAGTCTTTTAAGGCATGGTGCCACTTCCACCACATTGTTTTGGTCCAAGCAGTCACGGAGCCCACCCAGGTTCAAGGAAGGGGACCTAGACCCCACCTCATGACAAGACACATGACCAAGAAGTTTTGGCCTTCTTCAATCTGCCACAGGACTATAGAGAATATTTGCTCAGCGCCTTCGGACTTTTCTCAGTTTGCATTAAGTACATTGACATTTCTAAGTAAACCCATAAAATCTTACTAACATGTAGATGAGACTAAATATTTTTCCTCTGGATGTCATCATTATCTCCCTTTTTTTTCCTTGTAGGTCTTTCCACAGTTTCTCAGGATCATATACCAGGTAATCACTAGTTTTAAGATGAAATAGTAACTCCATGCCAAGGGAACCATCATAGTAGATGCTAGGCAGTGTGCCCAGGACATGGCACGGAGGGACTGGCACGATGCAGTGAGAGGCTGCTTCTGCTCTGTCCGTGCCAGTCCTGTCATGGCTCCTTCAGTGAGAGGCCAGACAGTCAGGACCTCAGCTGGAGGAGCCCTTCAGTTCTCACCACAGCTTTGCTGAAGGACACAGCATTAGGACTTCTAATGCCTATAAATGTTGACATTTTTAACCAGTGCAACAGGCTGGGAAGGGGTGTGTGGATCTGCCCAGGTCAGGTAGGCAGGAGGGTGACAAAAGGGCTTGAAGAGAATGTGGCTCAGTCCATCTGGCCACACTCAGCCTGCCTTCGTTGGGTACAGTCCTGTAGAGGGCACCCACGATGGGCCCCAGTCCATCATCCCCGGCCATGTGTAGAGGTTTCGGAAAGTTCATGTCCCAGGGGTTTCAATGTCAGTCTGACCTTGCCCCAGTTATTGTAACCTACAAATACACTCACTGATAGGGCTGGGAGCTTCACCACTTCCTGTCACCCATTGCAGGGAAGACCAGGAATCTGAGGGATCCTGGGAGGATTACAAGTTGGTGAGGGGGGAACAGAAAGAAGAAAATTAAGTAACTGAATAATTTAGGGACAAGGTCAATGAAGCATGTTGTGTTTTCAAATTTCCTCTAAAATAATTTGATGATTCTAAGTATTCTGCTTTTTTTGTGTGGCATACTGTTTTAAGTGTGTTGTGTGTGTGTGTGTGTGTGTGTGTGTGTGTGTGTGTGTGTATTAATAGAACAACTAGTATGGAAGAATTAGATCTCACTGTTATCCTGTTTAACCCTTATAAATTATAAATCCAAAAATCTGTAAGTCCCAGTCTCACTCGGTAGGTATTGAATTAAAAGAAACACAGTCTACCCAGAAAAAAATGATGAAAATTACTTAAAAGGAGGTCCCAGTCATAACCTCCCCAAACAGCCCACAGCGTTCCCTTTCCCTGGGTCTCCAGTTCATCATACCATGGAATTGTTCTAGAACCTCTTGTTCCCCAAATCCCCCAAACTCCCCCCTTACCAAGGCACGTTACAGCCTCTGTCTCTTCATCTCTCCTTTCCAGTCTTTCATGTTGATCTACTCTGCCCTTCATTCTCCCAGCAAGCAAGAGTCCTCCCACCTCAGAAAGAGAGAAGAGACAGTAAACAGACAGGACAAATACAACATTTTCTTTATCAGATAGTAGGGGGAGAGGGAAAGGCAGGGAACGCTCCCACATTAATATAATAGTTATTGATTCGTCAGAATTAGATTGAGTGGACTGTCCTTCCCAGGAGACGGTTAGGCTAAAGAGCTATCCAGAGAGTCTTATGTGTGTCCACCCAGGCAGACACTGCCTGACTGCAGCAGGCCACTGGGTGGAAGCTGGTCATTACTGGGATCACGCAAATGACACCATGTGGACACATCTTGACATCTTTTTTCCTGTTGTTTCAGGAGGAAGTAACTCTTGTGGAGAGGTCATCTCTAGTCTCTCTGGCTCATTTTCCAGTCCACGGTATCCAGAAAACTACCCAACAGACATCCAGTGTGTGTGGGAGATCCATGTGAATAAAAAATTCCGCATAAAACTCGTGATTCCGAGTCTGAAGTAAGAAAACAACTTCTTAGCAGAAGTTGTATCTAAATAAGAATATTCATTTGTTAAATATAATAAAGATATTTCTTTTAATGGGAAACCCTTAGGAGTGAAACCAGAAAAACACGAAATTCTTTCTCAGTTGAAACTCAGATAAATTTTGTAGTGCAGTCCAATGAGTCACTTCTAGCTTGAAAAATTCAATAAGTGATTTATTAACATATTTGTCTTCATCGTATTTTGATAGTTTTTCTTTTGATTTTTTTTCTAAAAGTACTACAAAAGTCCTCCTTGCCAGCTTTGCCCTTGTTCTATATTGGATACCAATATTTATCCTCTGAGACTTTCTTTTTCCTTTATTTAAATTTTTTTAAAAAGTAAGAGGCTTTCAACATACACACGTTAACCTACTACTCAAGCCATGGGCCCTGTATCTTCTAAACGTTGCCGCAAAGTAAAAGAAGATCATAGAGTCATCGCCTCATCTCTGACATGAACAGAACAAATTTTCCAAAGTTACTGCCATTTTTCATCTCCATGACATAAGATAAGAGCTGACATATTTTCAGTGTTGGCTGTGTGCCCAGGCTCTATATTATGTACTTTGTCATCTTGGTCATATTCCAGCATCACTATAGCCCTAAGATAGATGTCCTTGTTGTCCCCATTAGAGATAAGGGAACTGAGACTCGGGGAGGTTAACTAACTTGTCCAAGGCTTACCCTCCAGGTCTGTCTGACGTCAAAGCTCCAGCTTTCACCATTTCATGATTCTGTTAGCAGAGTGTGCACAAAGCTCTTTTTGTATGTGACACACATCATGCTACAAACACAGCAATACTATGAAATGCTGTGATAGTCCACCTTTAGCATGCACAGAACTGTTGCTCAGTCTATGGAGTCAGACATGCCCTATGCCAAAGAATATCCTAGAAACATGTTATCTTTGTTGACTAAAGCCCTAAGGACATAGATAGCCTACAAGGAAGTGGAGACCTTGAACCCACAACTCCAAAGGCTATCATGCTATCTGTTGTCTATTCCTTTAAAAATCACCCCCCATCCACATTCCTTGTAAATAATCACCAAAGTACAAAAACTCTTTGAGATGCTGCCATTACTTTTATTTTAAAATCATATCTTTTCTCCCCAAGTATTTGGGTACGGAGAGTGTTGTGAAATATAAAAGTAAGAAAATCTGGCTGTGAGGTCAATTACATGCTAATCATTTGGTAAGAATTTGTAGTGTACATTAGCATTTCCCAATGTTCCATGTGGGTTGCGATTGGCTGAAATTATGATTTTAAAAATTCTGTTACTAAGTTGTAGCCATCAGTCTCACACATTCCTCAGACAAAGAAGAGTTCCTATAATACGGCATCTGAAAAAGTTAATTGATATTTTACATATTAACGTGCAATTTCAAACACAATCCAAATATTTAATCCCACGATCATCATATTTTTTAAGCTTTAAGCTCTACACAGTACTAACATGCTGCTAACTTTCCACTTCGATACCCTCAGACTGGAAGATATCCTCGGGTGTCCCTATGACTCAGTTGAAATCTTCGATGGCCCCAGAATTCCCTCACTCTCTATTGGGAAGCTTTGTGCCCCAGGAGCTGTGATGCTTTTCTCCTCCTCAGACATCATGACGGTTGTGTTCCGAAGTGATGCTATGATCACCAACACTGGCTTTTATGCTCTGTTCAATGTGATTCCACACAGTGAAGGAAAGTCAGGTACGAAGCTGAAAGTAGGTTTATGGTCTTTGAAAGACAGAACAGTTTTCTAATTTGAGGGACTCCCCACTTAGCAGATGCCTGGGATTAAGTTTTAAAAGACCCCTCTTTTCCCCCTCCTGAGCATCTGTGGCCCCACAATCGGCAGGCAGCGTGCTTGCTGGGTGCAAATTGGACTTGGCTCTGGAATGACAGCCTATAGGGCCATGGCTGAAAGAGTCCCAAGCCTCTCATTTGGATGAGTCTAGGGTCCCATGAATGCAGGGTATGAGGTGGGGCAGCTGGTGGAGGGAAGTGGATTCTTCAGGAAATTTGGCTTCTAGATTTCAGCACTCTGGACAGTTCCCACGTGGCCCATAGACACAGGCACAGGACCCTCATAGACTATGTATCGCTTTCGCCTCTAGAGATGAGCAGAATACCCATTTACATACAGACTGCACACCACCGCCTTACTGCAATTGCCCATGTGGCACTCTTAGTGGGAAAATGTAGCAGCTATGAGACAGATGAAGTAACTTGTCAAAGGTTACACAACTAGAGAGAAGTAGAGCTGGTGTTTTACTCCCTCCTCAGTCTCACTCTTAAGTCCTTAAGCCCAATTTATTACGGAATCAAGACAGCCTTAAGGCTTTGCTCTTGCATTTATTTGCCTTAGCTATGAAGGTGAATGCTGAAAATCCTTCTTACTTAAAACTTCCCAAACTCAAAAATAAAATTCTGTTCTGTTTAGAAGATGGACCAGAGCTACGGCTGGTCGGCGGCTCAGGTCGGTGCTCAGGACGCGTGGAGGTCTTTCACCAGGGGGCCTGGGGCACTGTGTGCGATGACCTGTGGGACCTGAATGAAGCCAAGGTCGTGTGCCGACAGCTGGGATGCGGTTGGGCCATTGCTGCCCCTGGAAAGGCCCACTTTGGCCCGGGCTCTGGAGACATCCTCCTGGACAACCTGCAGTGCTCAGGAAGTGAGAACCACCTTGGCCAATGCCATAGCTCCAGCTGGTCAGACCACAATTGTGGCCACCATGAGGATGCCGGTGTCATCTGCTCAGGTAGCCTCTCCTCCCATGGCAAGATCTTTCAGCCAGTGGCTTCTTAGTGATGGATGGAGGGTGTACACAGAGCAGGGCCAGGGACTCTAAGGACAGTGGCCTGACAGGTGAATGTCACTCAGAGAATGCTGAAGGTGTGACTCCATTCTAAAGACACACACACCAGGGCCACACAACTGGCAGGCTGTGTTCTCTTCAACCTCACCCAGGTCTGGCGCTGCTTTTCTGGAGTCAAAATATGCCCTTGTTTCTGCTTCAGACCTGCTCACACTAGAAAACCCCCACTTCTTTGTGTTCATAGATTTAGATTTCTTAAATGTACCTTTTTTCATACATGCAGATGCTGACAACTGGGTTCCAGATGTGACTCCTACACCCTCAGGTAGGTTGGACACTGTAATTTCCAATATCTCTACAAAGTAAATAAGAAGTCTAACCTCTCTCCTGATCTAGACACTGGTGGACAGTGATCTAGACACTAGAATCACCCAGGGAGCTTTTAAAATTTCTAATTCCCAGACACACCCCAGACCAGTCACATGAGAATCTCCAGGGTCATACCCAGTCATCGGTTATATTTAAAACTTCCCATGTGATTCCAGAATGCAGCCAGGTTGAGAACCAATGGCTTAGACCATGAGCTAAGAGCGACATTTCCCAAATGAAATGACATCCAAAACTCTCCTCTCTGGACATCAGAGCAAGGAAGGGCAGAAGGGAAATGGAGGAAGAAGTTTCCATCATGGTGTCTGTGAAAAAGATTGTTAGGGAGAAGAGAGAAGATGCAAAGGTTTGCCTCTCAGGGACATGGGTTAGAAAACAAAAGCATGCAGGAAAACAAAGATGCACTGAAAGTCAAATTCTCTCCCCGGTAGGTCAAGAACAGACTGGTTGTGAGAAGTGAAACCATCTGGGGCTCCCCTGTGGCCTCCTGGCTTAGCCAACACAGCAGGAGTAGAGAAAGGGTTGACCTTCTTCTGGTAACCTACTCAAAGTCAATGTGCAGCAGTGACCTCCCAGCCTCAAGATTCCAGCTCTATCAGAGCATGTGTGGTCCTGTCTCCTGCAGCCTCCTGCTGAGAACCAGGACAGGTTCTCAGCTGCCCACTACCCCACCCAATGGTGCCCCTGGCTTCCAAACCCAGCCTTGTCCCCAACCCTGCCCAATGACTGCTGCCACCCTCTGCTCTCAATGGAGGCGTGGATGTGGGGAAGGTCGTCAGAGGTGCACCTTGCAGTCTTCTGCAGTTGAGCAATGTGGGTAGCACTGCCCCTTTCATGGGTTGGCACCACCATGATGCATTTGGAATGACACTGGGTGGGGGCCTCTTACCTACCCCAATCCATGTCTCAAAGGCAATGGAGGTCACCATCCCTTGTAGGCTTCCCATTTGGCAAGGGTTGCAGAGATGGACCCATGGAAAGGGAAAATTAAAGTCTCTACCTCTGCCTGAGGCCGCACATTTTCATTTTACACTGGGACCCACAAATTAGGCAGCAGCCCTAGAAGGGAGGCAGGGTCCACAGAACCCTTCCTCAGGGACTGACAAGCAGCTAAGCTCCCTTTGATTCCCTCTTTTCTCTTCATCGTCAGTGAGGAATCTCCCCTAGCCTGGGACTAGGGAGAGGGAAGGGACCTCAAGAGGGTGGGCGTGGCTTTCAGGTCATCAGATAGCTCTGTGCCCAAGTCTTCTTGCAGTCTAGGGTTTCAAACCTCAGAAGGCTTTTTTTCTCTCTCTCTCTCTCTGCTATAACATCCAATTTCTGAGGCAGAGATGCATAGCTGACTAGAAAAGAGAATGGGTCATGAATAAAAAAAATTATGGGGGAAATGGAACCATTTATGTCTGAATAGTATTCAACTGGAAGCAAACCTCTTCTTGATGAAAGATTAAATACCTGCCTAGACAGACACACAAAATAAGGCTTTTGCCATTTAGTTCTCCGAGAGAAATATTGGATCTCAAGCATTTTCGCAAAAGAAAAATGCTTCTGAGACACTTTAGGTTAAAAAAATTTGTTCTGCTGATATCTAACATTCTTCCCAGCACAGGGCTAAGAAGGACTGGTCTTCAGCTTGCAGCCATGCTGCCTCAGGAGAAAGACAGCGGAGATAAAGGAATTCTCCAATGCATCTCGCCCATTCAAACTCCTTACCATAAAACCCTTAGTGAAAAATTCCTACAAGTACCAGCTTTCCAATGACCAGGATTTCAGAACTTGCCCAGCCCTTGGCCTGCCCTGCAGTGGGGGTTAAGGATACATATAAAACATAGAAATATACGCCACACACAAATAAAAGCCAAAAGGTCCCATAAAAGAAGCAAGAAAGGATAATCTCCTGTTGGAGCTGAGGCATGTTGGAGACAGACTGGGGCCTGTCTCACTTCGGTGGAACCCTTGTCCAAACTACCTTTCCCAGCATGCTCTCAGCTTCCTGGGTTTTGTCCTTCTGTACTTCGGCACTTGATAAATTTCAGCAGACACTGTGGCACGCTCATACGCCCAGTGATACTACCGTGAGTGATGCCTCGTGCCTGGCCAACGTTTGTGTTGGTGGGTTAGGACAGCGTTTGTGTTGGTGACCCCTAGGATGCAGAAAACACATGTTGTGTACCTGTGTGTTGTCTGTGATCTCCTGGTGAGTCGACTGAAGGAAGGGGAGAGGCTGCATCCAAGGTCAGGGAGAATAGAGAAATAAGTGTATCCATACCACGTATGAAGACTCAAGAGTAGTAACAAGTTTGTTCATTTGTACTTAAGTATAAGATGATTTTACGATGCTAAGCTCTTTCCTGGTTTTCTTTCGTTTTGATTTTTGCAGTTGCTGTCCCTCAAGCTCCTATACCTCAAGGTAAGTCTCTTTCAATGAAAGTATAACCTGTAAAGGATGGAATCACTTTGATAATTCATAAAAACAGAAGAGACGTGTCTGTCCAGGCTGCCATGAGGGGAAGGAATTGGTGGGATGAAGCCCTCACGAAGGTGTGGGTTGTCTACATTTGGGTTGAGCTGGCTTGTATGACAGGCAGCTGGGGAAAGCGGTAATGAAGTGTGGCCTGGACACCCCACACCTGCCACATACATGTCCAATCCCATTTCCTGTCTTACCTGCAATCAACTTTAGGGTCCGGCCTACAGGTCATACATCTTTCCTCCTCCCTCATTCCCTCTCAGGGGTACAATCACGCACCAGGCAAGCTACAACTATATCTACACCAGCATGCTCCCTTCCCATTTTGTGATTCACTGGTGAGCTTGGTGGAATTCTGGATTCTACACCTGGAAAAGGTGTGGGCCCAAAAAAGCCACCCATGGGTCTCTTGTCTGCTTTTACAGGAGGAAGTAACTCTTGTGGGGGAGTGATTTCAAGTCTCTCAGGCTCCTTTTCCAGTCCTTGGTATCCTACAAACTACCCCACCGATGTGGAATGTGTCTGGGTGATCCACCTGGCTGAGAAGTTCCACGTCGAACTGACGATTCCCAGCCTGAAGTAAGCCGTTTTACCTTTCTCAATTCAAATGCCAGATTCAATTTGATTCCATGCTTTCCTGAAAGAGGTAGCCTTTCTGTGTGTCTGTTCAGGCTACTATAACAAAAATGTCCTAAATTGGAAAGCTTCACAAACAATAGAAATTTCTTTCTCACAGTTCTGGAGGCTGGAAAATCTGCAATCATTACACTTACAGATTTGGTGTCCGGTGAGGGACTGTTTCCTCATAGATGTTGTCCTTTCACTACAATCTCACTTAGAAAGGCTTTCTCGGGCCTTTCTATAAGGACACTAATCCCATTCATGAGGGCTCCGCCCTCTTGACTTAATCACCTCCCAAAGACCCCGCCTCCTAATACCATCACATTAGGGGTTAGGTTTCAACATAGGAATTGTGTGGGGACACAAGCATTCAGCCTATAGACCATGTGACAAATCCTTTTACATTTTAGCTGAAAATTGGTCTGGTCCTCTGAGTGTAGCAGAGTCTTTTAGTCAACTTCCTGTGTGATTAAAGAATATCCCACGAGCACCCCTGACACCAAGCCGTCGAGCCTCAGCCGAGGTGGCCCACCGGGAGGACCCCCCCCCTCCACTCTCAGCTCCATCTGGAGACACAGCTCTTCCTCCAGCGGAACCCAAGCCTCTTCCTCATTCCCATTTTCTCAGATTCCTTCCTTCCTGTGATGCTACACAAAACAAATCTACTTCCCCTTTTTCTATCACGTCCCTGCTAAGACTTTTCTTCTACAAATTAGCTTCAGTTCATTCATTCCTCTTATCATGTGCCTTGTACTTCTATTTCTTTCTCCAACCACCACCCATTTTTAAAGGAATTCACCCTATTTTAATGCATGTTTACATGCATAAGTATTCATAGACAAATACATGAGTAACTTTTTTAGGAAAATAATACTTTTCCTAATAACATTTAACCCTGGTTTCATCTTTCCACATTGGGTCGCATCAGGGTCATTCTCGCTTCCTGACATTGTCACGCAGTCTGTCCCAGCCCCCTGCCACTGCTTTCCGTCTGGGATCATTGGCCACAGCAGTCAAAGATTTGAATAGGAAAATGCGGCCTTCAAATATAAACTGGGTAGGCAGTGGAGTGAGGAACGGACCCAATGTGTCATGAGCAAAGTGTATTTATCACTCATTCATTCATTCATTCCACACACATTTACTTATTGAAAGCAATGTGGGAAGATTTGGAAGAACCGTATATTTCACATCTATCAAATTTACCGTTTTAATGTTTGGGGATGCAGAGTACCATTTTATCACTTCTGGAAAACGACTATAATGACCCACCTCCCCTGCAGTCTCAAGCTTGTTATTCCGACATACATTTCCTACTATAATTTCAGAGTGTACAAATCAAGGAGCTGTTTAATGTGTTGCCTAAAACCAGAGTTTAGTTGCTGGTTTGGAGTTTTGATGTTTATAAGTCTAGAGTTATTGATTTTTGCTTTTTTAAGACATAAAGTTAGCTATTATTTATTCCAGTGAGTCTCAACTGGGAACGATTCTACCACCCCACAGGACACTTGGCTATGCGTGGGGGCATTTTTTAGTATCACCATGGGGACAGGGTGCCACCATCTTCTGATGGGTGGAGGCCGGGATGCTGCTAAGTTCCCTACAACTCACAAGGCAGCCCCCACAGCAAAGAATTACCCAGCCCCAAACGTCGGTGGTGCTGAGACAGAAACCCTACCTTGCACTGGCGCTTGCTTCATTGTTTTCAATTTCAGCTTCTATGGAGCTTTGCTTCACCCTAGATTTGTAAAAATTATATCCATATTTAAAGCATGCCATTTCATTCTTGCTAAGTGAAGTATGCTCTATTTTCTAATGAAATAATTTCTCAGGTTGCAATGTCACCTATTACTGCCACACTGCTGTCACCTTACATACAAACATTATCACTTTTTCTTAAGAAATTAAAAATTGGTTATTTTGACGTACTTGGTGCTTACCACATCGGAACAGATGTGTTCTGCAATAAGCAGGTTTTCAAATTCAGTAGTTTGTGTACAAGTGTAATTGTGTCCATTATGTATATATTATGCAGTGAGCACTTATATGCATCAAAGCCTATTGTTATTTAAATGCAAATATTCAAATCTCACATTTTTACCATGTTAGATAAACGTTAATGCTCTTTAAATGGCTATGTATTGAGCCCACTCCCTGGGAAGGCCCTGGTCTAGGAATGGGATTACAGTACTGGACAAGACAGACAAGATCTCTACCCTCATGGAGTTTCTATTCTAGACGGGGAGACAAATAGTACTCAAATAAACCAATAACTCAATGGACAATTTCAGTTAGTGATAAGTTGGTAAGTGCTATAAAGGAAAAAAAAAGGTACATATATGGTAATAGGTAGAGAGCGGCAGGGCGAAGATGGCATTAGGAGATCGGTGAGGGACAGCTTCTCTGATCTCCAGGTTAGATGAAACATGTCTTGAAAACCCTTGACTGGAACCAGGCAGTTTGGGGCATTAGAGGGAAGAGTCCTACTCAACAGACCCTTGGAGCTTTTACAGCCATCGCCATTTTTTCCTGCTCTAGACCGTGTTAGAGTTTTACTCAGTGAGACCTTAGTGGACACTTGTCACCTCGCTAGGGAGTAGCAGAGTTTGAATAGTCAGGGGACATTCGGGAGATACTCAGGGTAGAGAGGAAGATGGTGGGGAAGACTGAAAGCCAAGATACCAGTTGGGGGGCAGGGTTCTGAATTAGACCAAGTGAGACATGATGAAAGGCTGATTGACCTGTGCCAGTCCCAGTACAGAAGGTCAGGGGGGCAGATTCAGTAAATACTTAAAGGGTCGAGTCTACTAGTGGGGTGTGTGGTTGGAAGGAGGTGGCAGCAGTGATTGCAGTTTCTGGCTGGATGCAATGCAAAAAATGATTTTATTTAAGACATTTTTGCAGATTTCCTTGGGGAGATTAACTCTGCATTACCTCCTCAGATTAGAGGACATCTATGGGTGCCCTTACGACTTCATCGAAGTGTTTGATGGACGGCAAGTTGCCTCACTCTCCATGGGCAGATTTTGTGGTGGAACAGAGCTCACGTTTCTGTCTTCTTCGAACATCATGACCATAGTGTTCAGAAGTGACGCCATGATCACCAACACAGGGTTTTATACTCTGTACAATGCCATTCAGCAAGATAGAAGGGACAGTGGTAAGTATGCTAATACATACTTGGAGGGAGTTTAGACTGAATTTGTGTCCTTCCTCTTTAAGAGAGGACATGCTTTCTAAATCTGACCTGCAGAACCCACCTTTGTTAATGACATCCATTCTGACTCTAACAGCCCCCAGCCCACCCCTCACCCTGCTCTGTCACTCACTGTCATTTTCCTCCACCAAAATATCCTGGCTGAAGAAATAGGTAGCTGAATCTCATATCTTCCCTTGGCTGTGTGTGTAGATGGAGGACACAAATGAGAGCCTCCCTCTTCTCCAAAGAAAGGGAAAGTGCAGTAGGCAAATCCTTCTAGAACAAAACTATCTCCAACTGCAACTACCAGCCCACCTGTCCCCAGCTGAATTCAATACAAAAACCACCCACAACATATATACAGCAGGATATGGGGACATTTCAGAGCTCTCAGTGGATTATGCTTAGGGTGACATTGTAGTTTCTTCTCCAATCAGGATACTTTTGCAAGTTTTAGAAGGACTCTATAACAATTATCGGGCATTAGTTGATCTACAACACTTGTAAACCAGGACTATTCCAGGCAAATCAGGACACAGGGGCACCCTATTGAGAGTCCAACAGCTAAAACGGGAAAATGTACCCAAGTGTTGGGCATTCTCCATCTGAAGAATGTCCTAGATTTGGGGACAACACCACAGCTCAGAAGCTTCTGTTTTCCTGTCACCCAGATGTGTCCCTGAGACTGGTGAATGGCAGCCACAGGTGTGCGGGCCGGGTGGAGGTCTTCTACAATGGCAGCTAGGGCACAGTGTGTGATGACAGCTGGCACCTGACGGACGCCAGGGTAGTGTGCCAGCAGCTCAGCCGTGGCGAGGCCTTGTCAGCCCCAGCACACAGCTACTTTGCAGGAGGCGCTGGCCCCATCATGCTGGATGATGTGCAGTGTGCAGGGAACGAAGCCCTGCAGGGCTGCGGGGGCAGCGCACGCACAACGGGTGGTTCTCCCACAACTGCGGGCACCACGAGGATGCCAGTGCCATCTGCACAGTGAGCCCGTGAACACAGCACATCTCAGAGAGAGCCTCACTCATCGGCAGCCTCTGGGAAGGGAGAAGTCAAAGCCAGCAGGCAATTTCTCAGAAAGGAGCCCTGGGCTTCAAGCCGTCTTTCCAAGTCAATTTGTTTAAGGTAGTTTTCTTTCTCTTCAATTGTTGTGTCTGTAACATTTTCAGGGTCCCACCTTAAAAGTGGTGGTGATTAAATAGAAGGTTTATTCCTGGGTAAACACGCCATGATGCTGGTGACACTCCACTGTCTCCTGAGTAGGAATTGTAGGTGGTGTCCAAAGAGTGCAGTGCATTCACATTCTTGTTTAATCTTCACAGTCTCCAATAAAGTGGAGACTGTTAGCATCTCCACTGTATCCGTAAGACAACCAAGTCATATCCAACATCTCATGCAGCCCACACTCTGCAGGTACAGCCTCCAACGCGCTGTGCGACAGACTGAGCTCAGCTCTGCAAGCAGAGTTCCTTCAGCCCCATAACTGACCGAAAGTAAATAAATACCATATTTTCAATTTTAGCACTTCCAGCAACTAGATGAGCCATCTCGTGGAAAGCAGAGTGTGTTCCCTCACCCAGTGGGCACGGACGGGGGCTGCCAATCTTTAACCAACATAGATGGTTTTGGATGCTACACTCTCACCTGCCCAGATAGAATCTGTTTGAGCCTTTAAAAAGTACCTGATTTTCGTTTTTGAGTCATGTGACTATCTTCATCCATCTCTCATTCTCTGTTTTATCTTTGTGTAGGTGTTGATGACAATGCAAAAGCAGGCCCAACAGGTATCACTCTTCCATCCATTTCAACCCATTGCCAGTCCCCTGATATGTGTGAATCCTGGCTACTCTTTAATCCTGTAATTGGGGCACAGTCTAGTTAAATTTTCTGTTGCTAATTAACAAAAGCGATGCAGCTCGTTAGCGATGACAAAATGGTGGGGCTGGAGAGCCACAGAGGGTAGGAAGGGAGGTAGGAGTGGGGGAGAGTTCAGATTCAGCAGAAACGCAATTTCTGGGCCAGCAGGATTCCGAGTCAGTATCTGCTGTGAAGAGACGGTAAGCGTTTGGTCATGCGATGGACGCCGTGGGGAACAAGGAAGTAGAAACCCCAGGGCCAGCCCTCAACGAGTTGTCTCAAATGTCACTCGTTTGCATCCATGGTGTGCAAATGTCCAAACTTTTGAAGAACCAGATTCATCTCTGCTCCCTGGAAGAGAGAAATCACAGCTTTGAGTGTCGATATTTTTGAGTATTTTAAAGAAGTGTTCTGGATAAAAGTCCTCATTCACGGTACCAGTTTTTTCTGTGTACTGTCACAGGCTCAACTGGTGACAGCCCCCCGACAGGTACTTCAGCTTTATTTAAACCCATCAGCTTGGACCCATCTGTGCATGTGGGTTCACAAAGCTCTTTCAACCATATGTCACTATCATGTCTCCTTACAAAACCCCGTAAGCCCAACAGGACACACGTAATGATCTTATCTGACAAAGAACAGCGTTGGAAACTCAGACGGGTCTCCAAAGCCAACTTTTGGTTACTGGCCAAAGGAGCCCTAGAAAAAGTTCTCCTGACCTTTGCCTTCACTCTGTCCCCTCTTGACTGCTCTAAAAATACCAGCAGAGGTCAGTGCCCCTTCTGATAGAGTTTCTTCACTGTTCCTTGCAGATAAAAATTTCCACTGTGGCGGTTTGCTCACAAATGCTTCGGGCTCCTTCTTCAGCCCTTGGTATCCTAAAAAATACCCCACAAATGTGGTATGTGCCTGGGACATACAAGTGGACATCAGAGCTTATGTCAAGCTTACATTTGAGGTGCTGAAGTGAGTAAATATTTCTAACTTTTACTTTCTTCTTTACTCCATTATACTCCCTGCTACCCCTTTCCCCCAAAAGAACCAATTTCCACATTTAATTCTCAAAGGTATTAATATTGATCAAAATTTAAGCACGTGGATCTTTTAACCCACCCATCTAGTTCCAGGAATTTGGTCTACAGATAAAGTGCCATGGCACTGAAGATAATCATGGTGACATCGTGATAGGAGCATTAGATTGGAAACAATCTAATTGTCCATCAGTGGCAGATCAGTTAGATAGCTTCTGGTACATCTGCATATTGCTGTCACACATGGAGGGTGTATTGCTATGGAATGATCTGAAATAAAACCACGAACAATGGTATAACAGCTGCCATTTTTACATAGAGTCTCTCTGGAAGGAAACAAAAAGACACTGTTCATTGTAGCTGCCCTGGGCAGGAGAATGAAGTGAGAGTGGGACCACTCAGGACTGGGAGAAAAATTTACTCTTCCCCAAATACCTGTGAATACCACTTCCGTTATCTTCCTTGTATTTGTAATACAAATTCAGAACACATAAGTGCATGAAAATGTTAAAAATGAAAAGATTTTTAGAAACAGGAAGATACGTACTGCCTACGTCAACAGGGTTTTCATTTCCTCCAACCTGTGTGAAGAGATGTTGGTTTCAGAGAGCTTCTGCAGAACCCTTCCTGAACCAATCTGGGCAACGCTTAATGGGGGCTTTTGAGTCTGAATGACATGGTTACTTCACAGGCTGGAAAACGTCTATGGCTGTCCGTACGACTTCATAGAAATCTTCGATGGCCCACAAAGTGAATCTTCTTCGCTGGGGAGGTTCTGTTCCAGTGCAACCCCAATATTTACCTCCTCCTCAAATCGCCTGACAGTGGTCTTCCACAGTGATGCTGTCATCACCAACAGCGGCTTTTATGCCACCTATGAGTCTCTTGTGCACGATGAGAATGATACAGGTAGGTCTTTTGGTCATCTTAGCCCCTGGCCCTGTTCGGTAATGGTGGTGAGGTGGGATGGCCGAGCCTGCCTGGGCAGTAGGAATTAGATAAGGGTTTCCATGCTCCTTAACCCCCAAGATCTGCCTGGAGAAAGGAGTTGAACCTCCAACGCTGCCAGGAAACAACGCACTCACGTGCGTCTTCTGATCCCAGAGCACGTCACACTGGCTGATGCTGTCTTTGCACCTGTCACATTCAGAACGCGTGTGGTTTCTTTCACCTGCCCAAAGAGCACTGTTCCTCACTCAGGCCAGTAACAACCAGTGTCTGTGTCCAGGGTGCTTCCCACTTCACAAGGGCTTCCAGGGGCCTCCTTTGGCCTCTGCCAAGTACACAATCTTGTCTGGGGCAAAAGCTTTAAAAAACACCACTCCAAAACTCACGGCCATGAGCAATCACACCCAAAGTGCCTTTACAGCCACTGTAATCCACAGTAATTCCCTCCCCCCGGTATGAGAGTGGAATCCTTGAAAGCCAGTCAGCTCAAAGGCAGTGGCAAGGGAGTAGTGCCCACAGCAGGGACCAGATGTGTCTGCATTTCCAGATGTGGCCCTAAGGCTGACCAACGGCAGCCACCGGTGCGAGGGCCGCGTGGAGCTGCACTACAACGGCAGCTGGGGGACAGTGTGTGATGACAGCTGGGACTTGCACGATGCCCAGGTGGTATGCAGGCAACTGGCCTGTGGCATGGCTGTGTCGGCCCCCCAGAGGGCGCATTTTGACCAAGGCCAGGGCCCCATTGCTTTGGACGATGTGGAGTGTGTGGGGACCGAAGGAAGACTGTGGCAATGCCTGCACAGCGGCTGGTTCTCCCACAACTGCGGTCATCATGAAGATGCTGGCGTCATCTGCTCAGGTGGGCCTGATTCTGAGGCCGGGGGTGGGCGACAGGACAGCCTCCACTGAGAGTAGTAGGGGCATCCTGGGCGGTCCCTCGTCCCTCGGCCACTGCTTCCCAAGTTTCAGCCGTTCAGATGTCCCAGCACAATCCCTGCCACGCCCACCTACCACCCATACTGTAATTTTCTGAGTACTTTCCTCTACATAGACTTCTTTTTTCAGTTAAATGAATTCATTTCACAAGGAAACTTTATATCACCGCCATCAATGAACAGCCAGGATCACTTGCCAGAAACAAATAGTACATAAAAAAAAAAAGCAGCAGCAATAAAATAATGTTAAAATATTGTAAAATTAAAATACAGTGAACTATCTTATCAATTTATGCAAGGTATATCTGAAAATATCCTTAACTAGGATGGAACGGAATGTAAATTTTTAAATTTTGATGAAATAAATATGTAACTCTTAAAATAGAAGATGAACCAGCTCAGATTATCTCGTGTCCCACGAGTGAGGGGTCAGCCTCTGGGAACCATCTGTTTTGTTCAACCCCCTTATCCCAGTTGAGTTTCTGTAAATAAATTCAGTCGTTGGCATCAAAAGTCCCGTTTATCTCTGCCTCCTTCCGGGTTTGGCCGGTCAGAGGCAAACTGGCTTGTCAGCCAGACCGGGCCACAGTGACCAGGATGAAAGGGCAAGCAGGGGGTGGGGGTACTGGAAGGTTCCGAGGGGAGAGGAGAGAGTAAAGGGATAGGCAGAGTCAATGTTCCGAGCAAAGTGAGAGCTGAAGCCACGTGCTGAGTGTGACATCAGAGGACAGGGCTGGGGGCTCAGAGAGCAGGGAGTTTGGGAACCAGGGCCCTGGGCAGAGTGATGGGAGGTTTGTCAGGCATGATGGGAAGGGTTACAAAGCAGCAGCTCTGAGTTCTCTCAGCCCTGCCCTGGAGCTCCCGGCCCAGCGTCACGCTGGCTCTGGGTCCCATCAGCTCTCTCCCAGTGCTAATGGGTCACCAGTGTATGGCCTTGAGATAATGTGTGTCTGCCCTTTGCAAACCGACATTTACTCTGGAAGATACGACCCACACACTCAAGAAGAATTAAAAAACCAAAGCAACTGGCAAGATAAGCGTACCACACTAGGCAACCATCACTGTGGCCACAGATTGAAAAAAAATCACAAAATGACATTGCAGTGGCCGACAACAGGACAGAAATGAAACCAAAGACCCAAGGCCTCTGGTGGTTGTAACCATGGTAACTCTAGGTCATTCTCACGTGTCCAGATTGGGTGCAATTTCTCCCCAGAACAAGACATGTACCTTTCTGATTCAAATAAGCAGGTTGAACTGTTGGGCTTAAGAAGACTGAAGGGGCATGACTTGCCATACCTTTTCATTTATGTTTCTCGTAGCCTCGCTGACTTACTCAACACCATCAGCCACTGTGAACCGCCTAACTTCAGGTAATTTCGGTTGTTCTTATCTGATTAACTATAACTTGCTTCGACAAAGTCACCTGGGATGGTAGGATATGGTCTAGGGGGCAAAAGCCCTGAATTTGTCATCCTGGTTTCATCACTTACTAGCTGTGGGACTTTGAGCGAATCTCTGAACCACTTTATGCCTTGCTTTCCTTCTCTGGCTAAGGAGGAGGAGGAGCATGGCTTTTGCCTCCTAAGGCTGGGTTTGGGTACAGTGGGTCTCTCTGGGTAGAGTAGGTAGCTGGTGTGCTGGCCACATGGAGAACACTAGATGTCAGCCGTTACCTTCTCACCCCACCTCTTCCAAGCATAGCAGGCATTGACCTCTGTGTCCTGCTGTCTACTCGACAGCATTGTAAAGGATAAAGGTGCTGAAAGCACCACTTTTTAGTTTCCCTGACTCTGAGATAGGCCCAAAAGTTGTCACCTTTCAAATTAGGTCAGCTCCTTTTCCATGGCCTGTTTTTAAGAGTAAAATACAACATGCAAAAAAGAGCTGAGGAAAAAGAGAAATGATCCCAAACCTTCCAAGGAAGCGCCAGGGTAGCTTATGCTAAACAGCAGTGATCCCCAAAGAAGGCTTTCTTGACTTTAAAATATATGTGTGTTCAAAAAATACTCATCAACCGCCATGCTTTCATTTTCTGAAGCTTGTTACCACTTGGCTGTGGACATACCAGCTGGATGCTAGGAGGAGTACTCCCCATAGAGGAAGGAATTGGGAAGGAAATCGATTTAAACTCAGGAACTATAGATGATCCACGAGGGAAACAGCCCTCTGACAGTTGATTGAGAATTAAATGTATTTGACACCGAAGATGTTGTATAACTTTTTTCTTTCACTCTTCTATCTGTCCTTAGCGTCTTTTCCAAAGGCGACAGAGGTGCCCACATCCACAGGTAATCTTTTCTTCTCTCTTCAGTTGCCTTCCCTTTGTCGAGTTTTAGCTCAGGAAAAAGTCCAGCATTACGGTGGGAAAAGTGTCCTTGCTGAAACTGCCTTTCTCTACAGTCTCGGCCATACAAAAGGGGGAAGGCTGAAACTATCTAGGTTTGCCCAAAAAAACCTGTGACTGAAAAGTGAGAGGAAATAAGAAACTGTGGGATGCAAGAATGGTTTTTGGGGGCTGGGTAGGAAGCTCGCACCTAGGACGGTGAATGGGGGAACCTTCTTACCCTAAATCTCTACCCATTTCTTCCATGAGCTTACATTGTCCTGAACATACCCAGTCTTTACCCTTTTTTGTTGCTGCCCTTTGAACATGGGGTCAGCCTATAGTGACTGTCCTTTATACGCCCAGGATGTTGTCACATACATGGTTGTTCCTGATCCTAGGAACAGCATAGACAAGAGCTTCTGCTGTTGTCGTTTGAACAACGTGTGCAAGAGCACACAGAATCTTATACCCAATTAGTATGTGCAGGATAGCTTCTCCTGCAAAATCCAACAAACCCTGTGAGCATCAGAAACCAAGATACACAGCACACAGTGAAAGACAAGGGAACAGCTATGCAGAGATGCAGGTCGCTGCTGGGCCAGCGGGCTAAGGAGCAAAACTGTTTCTTAAGCAGTCGCATCCTCAAAAAACACACTGAGTAACACCCAAGGCAACAGTCAATGGATGAAATGAAGGGGGGAGTAGATTTGTTACTATCGATTGTCAGTGCACAGTTTCCAGGAAATCCTGGATTTCTCCTCTGTGGCTTTTCTGGATGAGCGTTGTTTGGAATGTCCACAAAGTCTGGGCCTGCGGCTGGCGAATGGGTCAAGCAGGTGTGAGGGCCGAGTGGAAGTCGACCATGCCAACGCCTGGGGCACGGTGTGTGATGACAGCTGGTCCATAGAGGATGCCCACGTGGTCTGCAGACAGCTGGGCTGTGGCCTGGCCATGTCTGCCCTCCCAGGGGCCAGCTTCAGTCCCGGGTCAGGCAGCATCCTCCTCGATGACGTCAATTGCACAGGAAGACAGTCCTCTCTAGGGCAGTGCCCTCATGGCGGCTGGTTCACCCACAACTGTGGTCACCATGAGGACGCTGGTGTCATCTGCTCAGATGAGCACAGATCCCTTCTGGGCCACTCGTGGAGCTGCTCAGGCCAAGCCTGGAATTTGCACGTAGATTCTGGAAACGCCTCCATACCTTCAATCTGCTTCCGTGCCTGGGACAGCAGATTTTTGTTCTAACTGAAAAATATGCCAGCTGTTTAATATGTGGGAGGGCATTCAACTTGAGCATCTATAAAGATTAATCACTTGTAAACTAAAGAAAATAATGGTACCTTTCTCATGAAGTTGTTGGGAGGATTAAATGAAACATTCCACAGAGGACATTTAATCAAGCAAATGGCATACCATAAATGCACAAGAACGTTAACTATTTTGTTGTGGGTGGTGGTGGTAGTGGTATTTTAGTGACTAAGCCAAATCCTTTTGGAATCACTGCCTCAGAGATTTTTGCCAGGTGATACAATCCACACCAGGCTGTAAAGACCCCGCTGGGACAGCCCCAGATGCTTAAGGACAATTGTTTACTCCAGCTTGTCCAGTCACATTTAAACTGAGACAATGATCTTTGAGCCACTCCTCCATCCTGGTTTCTATTATTAAACCACTGTCATATTTCCTTTATCTCTGTGGAGTCCGCAGCAGCTGGGCACCCAGGTATCCATGAGTTCGCATTGATTTTATTTGCTCATTGGTGACTAGCCATCTAGTCCAGGGTCTCCCTCACTAGCCTTAACTTTCCTTGACCGTGCTCTGAGCTCCAGACCCTTCCTCCCTTCCAGAAGGTGAAGACCCAGGGCTGTGTCATAGTCTCACAAGGCCCTGCTCTTCTCCTCCGGTCCCAGAGGAAAAGCTGTTCTGTGTGATAACAGGTTGATATGTGATCCCTCCCACATACAAGACCTGCATTTCAGCGGACTCTGAAATGGTGTCTCTTGACCCAAAGTGATGGCTCCTACAACTGAGACTGTGGCAGGCCAGAGAGGGCAGAAGGGCCTGGAGGCAGGTGGGCCGTGGCAGGAGCTGCTCCTCCACCTGCAGCCCTTCCTGGGAGCCAGGATGTTGAACTCTGCCCTGACAAGGTGTCCCGGGCCTATGGGTCACGTCTTCCCAATTCCAACCTCAATTTTATTTCACTTTCTTATTCTCTTTTTTTTTAATGGTTTCAGGTACACAAAACAATGTAATAGTTACACATTTATATGAGCTACCGTCACATACATTTAAATGATAACAATTTGATTAGAGGTTGGGTAGGGTTGTTTAAAGGCGCACTCATGTGTGTGATTTCAGTGGTACTGGAAAAGCGTATGTAATTTCGTTGTGTTTGTTTGGCATGTACTTAAGATGACTGTTTTTCTTTTTACAGATACAGTTGCTTCAACTCCTGGGGAAGAGTCAGGTGTTTTCCGTCTAATAGGTACTTTTTCCATTCTTACATTGTGTAACTTTTCCTTAGGTTGAGGTCAACAGAAAGGTAGCCAGCATTATTTTCATAGCCCTTGTGCTGCGTGGAATAGAAGCGAGCTCTTTAGAGGCAACCTGCTAATATGGTGGATTCTTCATGTGTAAGAACGTTTTCCAGGAGAGCCAGATCACCACACCCAACCCTCAGGGCACCATCGAAAGCCCCGTATCGAGGCCTTGGACCACATAGTGCTGCTGTGGGCTCTTCTCAAAGGGGACCCTTGAGACAGCTCCAGTCTCTGGGGCTCAGAATCGAAGCATCAACTTCATCTGCTTTTGGATCGAGGCTCAGTGTCACTAGGTTAATTCCTTACCTTCCTGCCGTAGTGATACCATCTCTTCCTCTGCTTGCTATTCCAACCCCCAAGTTCCTCCAGCAGCCTCCCATAAAATAATTTTTAAATTCAAGTAAAATAAATTAATTGTGTTCTGAGAACTTCATAATATTCTTTGAGAGACTTGGGGTAGAAATCCAAGTCTGAAGCCCAGATATTCAGCCGACTTCTTTTGAATTTTTACAGAAACAACATAAAACGGGATACCCAAAAGGGGATGAAAGCAAAAGGTGATTTTTAAGTGTATAGCTCTTTTACAAAACCAATAGATGGCCTGGGCTCCCATAAAGAAACTGCCCGGTGAGAAAAACTTTGCAGTTTGTGCTAAATTTCAGGTATATAAAGCAGTCATACAAGTATCATTTCCTCTGTCTGTATAATTTCCTGTGGATACATGCTGTCTGGACAGCAAACCACAGCCTGAGGTAGGATTCTTTAACGAGAAATACTGGCTTGTCAGAGAATCTGAAGAACCTTCTCGTGCTGACTTGGCTCTTGGTTTCTACAGATCTGCCCCTAGTGAGGCTGGCCAATGGAAAGAGCAGGTGTGAGGGCCGCGTAGAGATCCAACACAACGGCACCTGGGGGACCGTGTGTGATGACCTCTGGGGCCTGTCCGCTGCCCAGGTGGTGTGCCAGCAGCTGGGCTGTGGGGTGGCCCTGGCGGCCCCAAGGAACAGTCTGTTTGGTGATGGCTTTGGCCCCATCTTCCTGGATGACGTGTGGTGCACGGGTAATGAGACCAGCCTGGGGCAATGCCACCACCGTGGCCTGTCTATCCACAACTGTGGGCACCATGAGGATGCTGGGGCCATCTGCTCAGGTACTTGAACCCTCCCAAATGTGGGTGTCCCTCCCAAGCAGCAGAGCTATGCCTGCCATGCTTGCCAACCCTGAAAGCCTTGGGGTCCCAGGCCAGGTAAACACCTTGTCCCAGCTTGCCCAGGATTTTCCCTGTTTGGGCACTGAAAGTCCCATGTCCTGGGAACCCCCGCAGACTCAGAAAATGCAGGACCTTGGTGATACTAGTCTCCAGTGTGTCCAGTGTCATCACAGCCTGTTCCCCTGGCCCAGAGAAGACAAGAGATCCTGTGAACAAAATCATACTAGGGAACCAGGAAGTTGTGTCTCTGCTCTGGGAAGGTTTATCATTTCCAGAATGATTTTTCTGTGTGTGTCAATCTCATAAATTTCTCATTAAGACATTTCTCAGAGAGAGCTATATATGAATACTCTCCTGATTTGTTGATTGACAAAGTTAGGTTTTTCTTGCCACTAGGGAAATTATATGCAACCATTTTAAAAAGCTGAATCAATATTTAAAAACCCTGTTGTTACCTTTCGTTACTAAGTAATGTCTGCAACAAACATCCGTGACTCCCCGCCCCATGGCTGGGTGTCTTCACCCCACTGTCAGGTCCCTCCACAGCCCAGGGCCACCCCCTCCATCCTCAGAGGGGTAGGTGGTGACAAGGTTCCAACGGAGTGAAGGTGAAGACAGGGGCGAGGATATTTCTATCCCACTCTATTGTTCCACGGTTTTTTAATTTGAAGAGTGAGTGTTTGATGTTTCAAACAAGTCATGGTGTTTCCCAATGAAAACTCTGAATTAAAATGGCATCAAATGCTCATCTGTCTTTGCTGTAGCCTCAGACCTCCTGAGGGGCTGTTATGGATGGCCCCTGGAAAAACTCAGATAGACGCCTCCAATTAGTGTCCAAAAGCTAGGATCTCACCCCGGTGAGAGAAAGCTGGGTCAGAGAAACTACCTGATTTGGACTGAATCTTTCGAAATGCTGACCTGCTTGTGACAGTGCTGCATTTGTCAGAATGTCCTGAACCGCCACATTGGCACAAATGCGGATTCATGTGCCCACTCTGCTTGTAACCCATGAGCGTTTTGTAAATCCACTAACACGAATGCCCCGGGTTTTCTCTTTTAGCTGCTGAAGTTGCCCCAGAATCAGCAGAAACAGCTCCTACAATTGGTAATCTGTTTATTATTTGTTTCAGTTAGGTATCATCTAAGGCTTCCTGATTATCCAATCTTTCTAGCAGACTCCCTGAGGTTATGTCAGTGACCTCCTAGATTCATGTCTCCCGCAGGACGAGAACACACAGGGCTCATATGACGGGAGAGGTTACTGGCAGAGGCGGCCGCGTGTCTAGTCGGGTGCTCTCAGATTTAACTTTGAGTCTAGGCCAGTGGACAAATTTGGCCTAAAGAAATAATGAAAAGTTGAGTTTGACCTATTCCAATGTTGTTGCTTAGCGATTTGATGACTCAGCTCTAAATCAGATATTTATCTGACCTTTGCATTTATCATATTTCAAACCCAAAATGGGAGTGATGGAGTAAAATACGTGAAATAAGAAATAGGCTGGAAAAGCCTGTCCCTGTGTTTGTGATCACTAATTTGACTTATCCCTATGGGAGCTAGAAAAAGGAAATAAGAGTTTTTAGAGTTTGGGGTTTATTATATGAAGAACTGAAGTCCCACTAGACATTACTTGCCAGAGAGCTGCTCACATTCCAATAATAACCCCTGAGTCTCCTGCAGATTTGCCCGTCATCAGGCTGATGGACGGGAGGAGCCGCTGTGAAGGGCGAGTTGAAATATACCACAATGGCACAAGGGGAACAGTGTGTGACGACCTCTGGGGCATCAACGCCGCCCACGTGGTGTGCCGGCAGCTGGACTGCGGGGAGGGCATTGGGGCCCTGGGGAGCAGCCACTTTGGGGAGGGTGTGGGGGACATCTTCCTGGATGACGTGCAGTGCCAGGGTGACGAGGCCACCCTGGGCCAGTGCTGGCATCTGGGCTTGTCCATTCACAACTGTGGTCACCGTGAGGATGCCGGGGTCGTTTGCTCAGGTAGTCGTGCTTGTTTTCTCCCGAGGCTGCCGGGGAGATTATATTGTTCTCATAACCAGTGAGCCTTTCTCACTTCCAGAATCCCCATCTCCATTTCGGTCTCATCCAAGAAAACTTTCTTATTTTTAATTTCCCGTTTCAGAAGTCATTTTTATCTAATTTGAGTATATAGGAGGTACACATTTTTGAAATAAAAAAGTATCTTCTAAATTTCCTCTTTGTGGGCGGGATTTTTGTTTGGATTTTTATCTTATTTTAGTTTCTATTTCACAATTTCAGCATCAGCCATGGGAACGGCCACTTCACCTGGTAATTTTGTTTTCTTTCTTGCTTTTGTAGATCACATATGCATAGCTTGCCTTGGAGTTTATCCTTCATATGAAGCTAAATACCAGGCTCATATCAAACTAATATAAGGCGCTCATCTAGTCACTGAGTGAAACAGTAAATTGACCTGCTAGGAATGTGCGCCTCCCGTAGGTAGGACATCCAGTATATCCAGCTTGCTCCCTCCCTCATTCATGCAACAGCAGGTCTCTGAAATCCAGTTATAGTGATGAGAGCTTCATTCATATTCTCAATAGTGTTCACACATCTGGGTATTCAGTGAGTTGATATTTTTTAACCATCACAGGACTTCAGCTACCTCAGGCTAAACTATTCCTCTAGTCCGCATTTTCAGAAAATAGTAGAGTACTGTATCTCCTACATATGTGTTTCATAGTACATACAGTCCACCAACCCAATGATATGCAAATTTTGGAAAAATTGCATGGCTAAATAAGTTGAGGAAATACCATAACCCCCACTCAAGATCCATAATCTATTAGCAAATTAAAGTCTCTGACAAGTCCTGCAGTAGATCTTTTTTTTTTTTTTAACTCTGCTTAACCCAATGTTTCTCAAACTTCTTTGACCACTGAAACCTTTTGAGTGGAAATGTGGGTGGCACCACAGGATTTGGAGCCAGAGAACCTGGGATTGTGTTCAGGCTCCGTCCTTAACCAATAGGGTGAGAGTGGGGACATCCCCTTAGCTGTCAGGCCTCGGTTTCTTCATCCAGAGAACAGGAGGATGACAGTTGTCCTGAGGATTGAGTGCACAACTTGTGCAAGCACACAGGGATGGCAGCTCAGTAGTCACGGTCCTGAGGGATGTGTGTGCCACCGCCTGCCGAGACCTGCCTGGCTCCCAGAACTTTCCTCTCCTGGGAACTCTGGGGATCATCCTAGAGCTTGAGTTGATCAATATATGGTTAAGTACGTTGGAGAAATACCGTCACCACTTAAGTTTTCTCTGAACTGTAAACAGTTATGAAAGTACTCAGTGGTTCATATTTCCAAAACCTCAGAGCCTTCTGCAAGGCTTGGTAGAACCTGACCTCTAAGGAATATCAGACAATGAAACAAATTGCTCTTTGTGGTTGGATCTGTGAGAAGTGACCTCCAGGTCTCTTAGGCAAAGACAAGTTTGATATGGCGCCATCACAGTATAACATTTTTCTAAGAGTTGGAGGAAATGTTAGAGGTTATTCAAACCAGAACTCACAAACAGGCAGTCAATGGGCCAATTCTGACCCCTGAATCGGTTTGATTCAGATAACAGTTTTGCATATGCAATGTTTGACTTTTTTTAATACTACATGTTTTAAAAGTCGGTTTCATATAAAAGTATAGATTTCAAGCTTTGATGGAAAAACCAGAGGATGGAAAATACTAGCATGAATTTTAGCAGAGCACCAATTGTCTGGGATTGAGCGGGGAAGGACTTCCCCTCCCCGCTTTATATGAGCATGTTCCCGCTCCACCCCCTTTATTATGGGCATGTTCTGTCTCTCGAGTTCCCTATTTGCCAATGCCAATTATTTCTGGGTCTGGAGGCATCTCCTTCCTTTTGGATACTTAGTGTTTCTCAAACTTTATTGTGCATATAAATCACTGGGAGACCTTGTTAAAATGCAGATTCTGATTCAGTAGCGGTGGACCTAAGAGTCTGCATTTCTAACAAGGTGGTACAGATGCTGCTAGTCCATGGACTAGTACTTCAGATGCAACAGCTTGGAGACTCAAAAAAGAAGGGACTTGCCCAAGGTCAAGTGCTCGGTTACACAAAGAGTGGAGACTAGAACCCAGGTCTCTTGGGTCCCAGATCCACGTACCATTTTCTCCATTCTTTATTTCCCTTAGCTTAATAAAACAGAATATAAAACCAAATAGGAACAGACATAATCAAATATGAACACGACTGGGGCATAATTTGTAAATAGAGTGACTTGTAAAAAAAAAATTATTTACCAGTGAACTTGATTGAAAAGGATGGTATTTACTTATAATTTAATTTAGGCTTGTTTTGATAGTTTTGACAGTTTCTACCTCAATTTCAGCCACAGATTTGGTTCTTACAACTAGTAACAAGTTTTCTGCTGATTTGTCCTCTTACTACCTGTCTAAAGGCTGTGTTGAAATTCTATCTAGATAGTACAATTATACTATACAAATTGTCCAGGCGTCACTTGGCTGACTTAATCCGTTGAAAAATAGACTAGAACCCTGAAATAGACGAGGAGGGCATCTATGCAGCCAAGTTGAAGTCCCAACATTCAAGCTCAAGTAAAGCACTTGAATACGCTCAGGTGTGTTCCAAAGAGCCTGTTGTTCTTGTTTTCTCACACACGACAACTGGCTATCTGTTCTCCCTACTGGCTGTGTATTATGTAAGACAACAAATTGGGGAGGGGGAGCAGGGACCAGGAGGGGGACACCTTATAGCACAGCCACATTGGCAATGGCTGTAAATGCTAACAGATGCTGGTTGCAATTATCCGAGGAGTTCCTGGTGTGCCTTTGGGTTTAAGAATTTTACAAATACAGTGTTAGAGGATTACTTGGGGGAGGACGGTAAAAAGGGTGCTCTCCCCTACTCTAGGTGCTACAGCAATTAATAAATAAAACACCAGAGTCAACACAAAATATGGCCTTTATTATTGATAAAGTTGGGTTGAGGACAATACTTAGGACAGGAGACAAATGGACCTGCCACCCCCTCCTCACCCTCAGTAGAGATCGTGGGACAGTCCACGTAGGGAAAGTTCCAGTCTGCAGAGCTAACCCTTTCCTGGGTCACTGCCTCCCACCCATTTGAAGGGAGGAGAGAGAACCAGGGAAAGCAAGTCCCCCATTTACAGAATCTTTGTTAGGTTAGCCTCATACAGTGGAGGAACAGTTACTGCCCTCTGAATAGGTTATCCCCACCTCCAAGGGGAGAAGTAAAGGCTGGGCAAGAGGAATGGAGACCCAAGGAGTGGAGGGGTGGCCGGGAGGCAATGGGGGCCTGGATGTGCCCTGCAGTAGCTCCTGTCTGAAAAGCAGAAAAACAAACTGGGCCGGTCGCACTGATCTATGGCAGCCATCTTTACAGCTCCTGCATCTTATAGAAATGTGTGCCTGTTCTGGCTGTCTGATTCTGCCTTATTTTTGTTCATCTACAGCTTCGATCTCAACTGCTGTGACCTCCACTCCAGGTAAAGTACAGTCTACTGTCCCATTAAGTGCCTCTTCTTGGAGTTCCATTTTTCAGGCTAGGCCATTCCATGGAAATTTTGTCCCCAAAACAGACTCAGTAAAACAGAAACTCAGCTGTCCTCTCCACTGGTATTTGTTTTTTCTTCTTTTTCTAGCTATCTCTTCAACTTCAGCAGAAGTGACCTCTCCAGCTTGTAAAGGCTCTCTCACTGTACTATTTAAATGAAGGAGACCCACTTCTTGCTTGTCATGTTCTATGTAGAAAATGAGCCCATTTCTACATAGAAATGAGCCCATTGTGGTCACGGCCGTTTTGACCACAAACTAAACCTCAGTAAAAAGACACACAGAAATGTTCTTTCTCACATTTTTAAGTGTCCTATTTTCTTTGTTCTTGCACAGATGTATCTTTAACCTCTGCAGAAGTGGACATCCCCTATGGTAATGTTACCAGCCTCTCACATTTCTTAAGTTAAATGTAATCAACTCTCTCTCTTTCTATTTAACAAATGAACATATATACTGAATTATTTGTCTGCAGCACAAGCCCCTATGTAAACAGAAGTCCCAGCATCCTTTTCACAGAAGTTAAGCTTCATATTCTCTTTATTCGTCCATAGACACAGGAGTGGTCCCTCCACTAGGACACGCCTTCTACTGGTTGTACTGGTCTTCGTCATATGTGCCCAAGGGAGGCGAGGCCTGGGGGTCCACACCTCCACCTGCTTGGTGGTGTGTATGTTTCAGGTGATGCTTTGCCCCGTCCAGCACACTGAAACACACACACTAAGGAACCGAGTTGTGATAGCATTGATTCTACCATTCATTGTTCTGTTCTCTGCCACACTGCTGTTCCCAAAAAAAAAATTCCTTTAAAAATTTTTTTCACTGATGTTTGACTTTGATTCTTTTTATTTGCAGATACAACTCCCACTTCAGGCAAAGAACCTTCTTTACCAGGTATGCTCCCTGCTCCTTGCCATAGCCCTGGTGAGTGACTTTCTGAGAAACCCCAGCCCAGCAAGCTTACACACCAGAGTAAACACTTCCTGTTTCCCTAGAAGAGGTCAGCAGAGAGGAGAGGAGAGGTCAGGCAGGTTCCAGGCCACGCCCGCACCGCTGGTTCTAATTCTGAACAATGAAGGCAGATGTGGGGATAGGATGAATTCTCATTCACCTAACACCAAATGCCAACCCTGGAGGAGACCTTAGAGATGACCTACACCAGCGATTCTCAAATATTAGTGAGCAAGGGAACGCCTGGAAAAATGCAATTCTGATTCAATGGCTCCAGGTGGAGCCTGAATTCTGCATTTCTCACAGGCTGCCAGGTAATACCCATTCAAGGAGTTAAGATGCTAAACAACCACTTGTTTTGGAGGAAAAATGAGGCCTAAAGAAGGAAGAGACTTGCCTAAGTTCCCTGTCTTAGCTAGAGCTGCCATAGCTAAATACCAGACTGCATGGCTTGCACTACAGAAATTTATTTTCTCACAGTTCTGGAGAAAAGAAGTCCAAGGTCAAGGTGACAGCTGGGTTGATGTCTCTTCCCTTGGGTTGGAGATGGCCACCTTCTGGCTGTGTGGTTACAGGGCCTTTCCTCAGTGTGTGCTGGTGGTGAAGGGGAGAGGGAAGAGAGGGCGCTAGATCTGGTGCCTCTTCTTACAGAACACCAGTCCTATCAGATCAGGGCCCCAACCTTAAACCTCGTCTAAGCTTAATTATTTCCTTCGAGGCTAAGGGTTTTAGTATTTTTGTTTAAAGATTAAATTCTTAGGTATCTGGGAAATTAGGCTGTCCGTAATCGCCAATCGCTTGAGGGTTTCAGTTCATTAAGCTTTTACTTTTTGTGAACGAGTAAATGCTACAGAGAAAGGTGGGGGAGGAAGGCAGAGAGAAGGAGGAAGAGAGGGAGTGAACGGGAACTACACAATCAGACAAAGAACTCATCCCAGTGTTAATGTTTTTATTGTAAATGACAAGGGACACCTGAGATGCGGTCTGGCGGTAGGAACCTACCCAGCTGTCCTTCCCACCTGACTTGCTCTCTTGCCTCCCGCAGACCCTCCCCTGCGTCTGGTGGGCGGACGCAGCCGCTGCGAGGGCCGCGTTGAGATCTGGCACCAGGGAGTGTGGGGCACGGTGTGTGACGACTACTGGAACATCAAGAACGCCCGTGTCGTGTGCCGCCTTCTGGGCTGCGGCCGCGCGCTCAGTGCCCTCGGGCGCTGCCACTTCGGCCCCGGCTCCGGACCCATCCTGCTGGACAATGTGCGCTGTGAGGGCACCGAGGATGCACTGGAGAGCTGCGCTCACTCTGGCTGGGGCCAACATGACTGCCAGCACCAAGAGGACGCGGGCGTGGTCTGTGCAGGTACCGAGCGCCACGCCCCTGCGCCGCCCCATGGCCAAGCCACCCCAGGCCCTGCGTCTTCTGGAGGCTCTGTCTCTTCTCTTCTCTTCAAGCATTCCTAAGGTCAAAATTCACCATCCCAAGGAATATCAGGTTGGCCAAGGAGCCAGATTCTAGGATAACAAGAGCATATTTGTAACACGACCATTGAGGTCAATGTTTTAATCATACAGGCTTGGGTACTAATCCGTTTTGTCTAATTGCAATATATTTGTTCTGAACTATAGCTAAAAGATTATGAGGCCCAAGGAAAAACTGACAGTGTAATAGAAATGATTAAGGACATAGCACTTGCTGCTATCGGTCAGACTACAATTTGTCCAAGTCCTTTTTTCAATCTCTGACAAGGTCATCAAGGGCACAGTCCTGAGTGGATACCATTAGTCACCTTGACCTAGCCCTCAGAAGTCAGACCCCTACAATGTCCTGAGTTCCCCTGTGTCCCTTTCATCCATGGTTTGGCCTGTACCTTTCCTGGAATACTTTTATTGTCACCCAAATTCTGTCTGGTCATTCTGACCTCCAGAAGTTGACCTCCTTCTGTGTGGAGAGGTACTTCCTTAATTCACCCACGTAAATCTCAAAAAGTGATGGAATTCTCAGATCTAGTGAACAAGTCTGAGCTCACCTCATCTGTTCCATTATGAATTTTTTTGTAGGTAAACAAGGTAAAGAAATCATGCCATTGCTTTTGCCTTGATGTAGGAATTACTCTTGTTTTGCACAGAAATGGGGCCCAAATAGAAAAGTGATCACAGTGCCCTTGAGAAAAACACCAATCCTGCAGGAGCCATGTAGCATCAGTCTGTCTGGGGTTGTGGGCTGTTTAATTTCCAGATCCTCACTTTTATTGTGTCTGTCCAGCCATTCCTTCTGCTCTCGGGTTGGGGAAGGGGTGCACTATAAATGGTAATTCACTTTCTATTCTTGGATTATACACCAAGGGGTTTCCTTTTCACCATTATAGCAACTAAAGGACCAGTGGTCTGGGGTTGAGGTTGAGTGAGTCTGGTCAGCCACGCTTCCTGGCCTGGGCCCTTCTCCTAGGTAACCATCCTGCCCAGTTTCTGGGCTGGGGAGGCCTTTGATTGCTGCACACTCATATTTCCCAGCCTGTTTCCAAATGTGCCTTGTGCATGGGAAGGGACGCCAGCCAGATTTCATACATGTGATGGTGTTTACAACCAGCAAAGCCCTGTATTTATTATCCTCTTGCTCCAGCAAATCTTCATGTTGATGACACCCGTGTTCCCAAGACTACTTCACAGATGCCAGCATCCCATCCTCCAGCTCCATCAGGAGGCCTGGGTTCTCCTCTCTTTTGCATTGCCCTGGACTGTTTTCATGTCACTGTACTCAGCTTTAATAGCCAAGTCAGCTGAGCCCGTTCCCCTACATTTCATGTCAACCGCTGGCTGCATCGTCCTCTCACAGTGTTTCTGCACAGCTAACATTTGCTTTTCATTGTTTTTCCTTTACCAGGTGGAACTGACTCTATTATACCCAAGGACAATGGTAAATTCTTCTCCTTTCCTAGAGTCCGAGGCTGTGGAAAGGGGGAGCTAAGAGAGCAATTGTCTGGGGAAGAAAGAACAGTCTATGAGGGGGACCAGCTTCTGTGTCTCCACTGAGATTTTGTATCTCTATCCACTCACTGGGCTTTAGAAGGTTGAGGAAGAAGCCCCTTTGCACCCATCCTCCCTCCCCATTGGCTTCCACTCTCTTTTTCCAACCTGCCTGTCATGCAAAGGCCCAGATAGACGCATGTTCAGGCTCAGGGGTCCTCAACATGTGAAAGGAGCTGTCCTTTAAATCCTTAGAAGACATTCTGACTCACGGCCCATAGGATGGATTTTGTGGATACAATTCCCTGTGGATACGGTGTGACTTTTGGAAAAGGGAGCTATACATAAAATCAATAAAAGTCAAGTCAAAGGTAGGGGGTGATGAGAGCCGAGCCAATTTAGGGCACTGTCCATGGTACTTTTAGAAAGTTCCCGTACACCCACACCCCACGTCCTTGACCTACACATCCAGTATACGAGGTTCTCCGTGTGAGTTTCTCCCCGTTGTCCTTCTCCTGCAGCCCAGCTCTCCTGCTTGCCTCACCTCTTCCAAATCACAGTTGACCGAGGCTATCTCCGGAGGCTGGGCTACTCCTCCTGGGATGTCCACTTAAATGATGAGCTGTGTCGTCCCCGAGTCACAGGACGCTACCTGATCTTCAACATTCCCTACGGTCACTGCGGCACCGTCCAACAGGTAAGAAACTGACAAGGTGGTGGTACCCTTCTGTGGATGGAAGCCAAAAAGAGTGGTTTGAAAAATGCAATCACCTGTTAAAAAACCAGGGTAGAGACAAGCCGTGACTTTATTTCTGAGTTTGGTGAGAACTGGAGGAGCTCACTAATTTGTCTGAAGCTTTCATTCCTTTTGGGAATTTGGAATACATACTGGATTTTGAACATACAGTAACAAGTGCTGAGTGCTGATGGACTGATGCGATGGATGGATGAATGGATGGATGAAGGGATAGATGCTATTCCCTTAGCTCCAAAGAATTTTTGGAGCAAAAGCCAAAGAATTGTTCACAACATGCTTCTTTATTCAGCATTAGTGCTCACCTACCATGTGCAGGGGCTGGGCCTGGGGAGGACAGAGGATCTGTCTGTCTGACTGCTATGTTTCATTTCCCAATCTAGCCAGTAAATATCTACCGTGTTTCCCCAAAAATAAGACCTAGCCGGACAATCAGCTTGAACGCATCTTTTGGAGCAAAAATTAATATAAGACCTGGTCTTATTTTACTATAATATAAGACCAGGTATAATATAATATGATATAATATAATATAATATAATATAATATAATATAATATAATATAATATAATATATAATATATAATACTGAGTATGATATAATATAATGTAATATAATATAACAATACCGGGTCTTATATTAATTTTTGCTCCAAAAGATGCATTAGAGATGATTGTCTGGCTAGGTCTTATTTTCGGGGAAACAGGGTAGGACATTTATGTTTAATGAAATGCATTATGTTTATTTCATTTTCCTTAACCACCTGCTTATTTCACAAAACAATATCATTGAAGTTAAGGAAACAAGTATACCAATGATATCGGAAGAGTGTATAACCACAAAATAATTTTTCTCAGGACATTTAACAATATAACATATTCCAGAGCAAGATCCCCACACCATTCCTCCAATTTTTTCATCCATGTTTAGGCACACAGTGTGCCTACACACAAACACACACGTACACACACACACACACACACACACACAAACACTTGACATTGTTGGAAGTTGAATTGATTCAAACAGTATGCATGACACCAAAGAACCACTTTAATTCCATACTTGACATTTTGTATATTTGGTTGTGTAGACCATAGTCATGCTTATCTTTTTTGCTCTGGAAATTCTAGTTTTCACCTCAGAAGTTTCTGCCCCAGGAATCATGCAGGACGCCCGCCAGTGTCTGGGAGGAGGGCAGCCCCGGAAGCTTCTGGGCCATCAGGGAGGACCCTCAGCTGTCCTCTCTTAGCTATTGGCCTAGCTTCCCCAGAAGCCTCCTGTGCTGATCACAGTGCTGGGCCAGTGGACACAGCAGGTCAGGAACCACGAGTCCCAGGCCACCCACAGGGAAAACACCACCACAAAAAGCTCCTGTGTCTGATTTCAGAGTCAGTGAATGAGCAATATTCCAGGTGCTGAGGACACAGCAGCCAACAAGCCTGACAGGGGCCTGTTCCATGACCCTTACAGTCAAGAAAAGGGAGGCAGGCACTGAACAAACACCCAAGTGAGAATGCTTTATAGTGAAAAGGGCTAAGAAGACAACTAAACCAAGACAGGAACAGAAAATGATTTGAGGAGGAACAAAGTCCACTTTGAATAGGGGGCCAAGGCCCGAGGCCCAGGAGGAGATGGAGCCCCCTACAGATGAACAGGAGGAGCGCTGGCCAGGTGTCAGCAGGTGCCCAGGCCTCGAGGCAGCAGCAAACTTGGAGGGCTCCGGGAAGAGATTGGGGGCCGTGAACACCAGGGAGCCCGAGGTCAGGTTGGAAGGGAGCAGGTCCCTGTGATCATGAGTTTAGCTTGTCTTCTAAACTGTGCATTCTCCACGAGGGCGACGTCACCCTTGAGGGGGAGGAGAGATATTGGTTCTTAGGGGCAAAGAAAGAACAAAAATCTTTCTTTATGGATCTTAAAAATCTTTATGTTGTTGTACTAAAATTTTATAACAGGGGCTGGAGAGGAAGTGGGATGAGTAGGAAAGAAAATGTCCAAAAAGGCAGACCAGTGAGAAACAGTGGTATAAGCAGTACTTGGGGTTCCAAGGCAGAATATCCCAGGATCTGGATCACACAAACCGAGGCTTCCTTGAACAAATGTCCCTGAACAAGCTGACTCTCTGGGTGCCACACAGGGCTGTGGGAAGGAGGCTGCCAGAAGCAGTGGCCCCCTTCTCATCAGCCTTAGCACCCCCTTAACCCCTTTAAGCCCCTCTAATGGATTTGAAGGAGCAAGGCTGAAAGCAAAGGTCACCAGGGCCAGGCCTACAGCTCACATGGTGCCAGGACTGGTCTGGGGTCAAGAGCAGGGAGGAGCCAGAAGAAAGGAGGAGCGTTCCACTGGGGAATGCTGTGTTCTTGTCTGAGAACATCATGGGCTAAGGAAATAGAATGTGTGGACAAATTCAGCAGCCACCCCACCTCATACCACCACAGCTTGGCCCTCACAGAAGGGAAGAAGGGAGTCAAGGCTCATCCACTGGGGGCTCCCTGCACGTACCCTGAACTCCAAGGACCAAGGACATAAAGTCACCCCATCATGGCATCAGGTACCACAAAGGCCAGGCCCAAAGCCTCCTGGCCTCCAGCTTCTCAGCAAGCTGGCACCAAGCAGCAGAGGTCTCTATTCATGAAGGAAGGTGCTTGTCAGGGAGCCAGGACCACTGGCCACCAACTCTGCTCTCTTCCTTCCAGGAAAGCCTCGGGTCCCTCAGCTACTCCAACTCCATCAGAGGCCGAATACGGGGCCACCCTGGCCAGATCATTGTGCGCCACAGGGTGCCCCAGCTGAAGTTCACCTGCAGGGTGGATGGCCCATCAGCCATTGAAATTGTTCCTGGGGCTGACAACCCAAGGCAGGATGCTGGCTACGAAGTGTCCATATCGTTCCTCGAGCTGCCCATGTCACAGCATGTGGGGAACACGGGGCCGTACTACACCAGTCAGAGGAACGAGGTCTTCCTTCAGGCCACACTCCACAGCCCCAATCCCGACCTGAGGCTCTTTGTGGATACCTGTGTGGTTTCTCCAGATCCCCATGATTTTACGACTGTCAAGTACGATTTGATCCGGCAAGGGTAAGGAAAATGGAAGGTCCCCTAGGGTTGACTGTTAGATTCATGGGGCGGTCCACTGGGGGACCTTTGGCTCCTCAACTGGTAGTCTTAAATCATAACAGTGTGCAAAAGAGTCCTCCTCATGCCCCAGAGGCAGAGTTGAGGCCCTCAGCATCCCTCTGATCCCATTTGGGGACAAATAATTATAGGAAGTATGGAACTTCCCTTGAATCTCCTGAGTCCTGGGCAGAGCCCTTGCTGTCTTGGACTCTACTGTCCCATCCCACCCTTTAATACTCATTTCTTTCTCTTTAAGTTTTATGATTTTTATTACACTCCCCAGTCCTCAGCACATTTGGCCTACATTGGTGGGCCGGTGGGTTATCCCAGGCTAAGCGCTTACAGTGGTGAGATTTCTTCTGGCTCCTTTGGTTAAACAAAAGATTTGTCAAGTTAGCACTCTGGCAAGTTGCTTGCCTTTATAGCTCCCTGGTCTGCTAATAAGGGCAACCTGCTTATGGATGGGCAATTGCAACCAGTGCAAAACGCACAAAAACTTATCAGCTACTGACAGCAGCTTTAGAGTGGTGAACCCACAATATCCTAAAGCCCCAGGAAGCATGGTAGTGACTGTTTCCCAAAGCCCAGCGTGGAGCAAGAGGCGGCGCCACCTTCCCCAGGTGGTGTCAGCCCAGATGTAGCAGGAAATTGCACTAAGTCAGAGAGAGAAAGCTCTTCCCTTTAATTTTCCTTACAAATACATCAAAGAGAGAGGCACAGATTAATGCCAAAATTTAACAAGGGACACTTTTTTCTTCTGCTTGCTTTAGGTTTAATTTATTCTTCTTCCTCTAATTTCCTAAGGTGGGAGCTTAGATTATTCATTTTAGATCTTTCTTTTTTTTCGATATATGCATTTAACGCTATAAATTTCCCTCTAAGCACCACTTTAGGGGTTTCCCACAAATGTTGGTAAATTGTATATTCATTTTCCGTAGTTTGAAATATTTTTTTTAAATTTCTTTTGAGACTTTTTCTTTGATCTGTGGGTTACTTAGAAGTATGTTGTTTAATTTCCATATATTTAGGAATTTTCCAGCAACTTTTCTGTTATTGATTTCTAGTTTAATTCCATGGTGATCTAAGGATGTACTTTGTATGGTTTCTGTTCTTTTAAATTTGTTAAGGTATGTTTTATGGCCCAGAATGTGGTCTATCTTTATGAATGTTCCATGTGGACCTGAGAAGGATGCTGTTGTTGGATGGAATGTTCTATAGATGCCAATTAGGTCTAGCTGATTGACAGTGCTGTTCAGACCAGTTATATCTTTCCTGATTTTCTGCCTGCTGGATCCGTCAATTAATGATAGAGGGGTGCTGAAATCTCCAACTATAATAGTGGATTTAGCAGTTTCTCTTTGCAGTTCTATCAGTTTTTGCCTCGTTATTTTGACACTCTATTATTAGGTCCATATATATTAGGGACTGTTATGTCTTCTTGGAGAATTTACCTCTTTATTGTTATGTAATGCCCCTCTTCATCCCTGATAATTATCCTGGCTCTGAAGGCCATTTTGTTTGAAATTATTACAGCTACTCCAGATTTCTTTTCATTAGTATTAACATAGTAATTCTCTCTCCTTTACTTTTAATTTATCTTTCTCTTCATATTTAAAGTGGATTTCTTATAGGTCTTTGATATTTTGAAATCTACTCTGGCAGTCTCTGTCTTTAAGTTGGTATATTTAAACCATTGACATTTAAAGTAATTATTGATATAGTTGGACTAATCTGTATCATCTTGATAACTGTTTTCTATATGTTGCATTTGTTCTTTGCTTCTCCCGCACCCCCAACTCTCCTTTTGCTGCCTTGTTTGGTTTTAATAAAGCATTGTATATGCTTATTTTAATTGAACATTTTATATTATTCCATTTTATCTGCTCTCTTGATGTATAATTTATAATTATTTTCTTAACTTTTCAGTGATTGCAGTGGGTTTTACAAAACTCATTTTAAAATAATCTAAGTTCATCTTTAAATAATACAACCCCCACCTTCCACTTTCCTTTTGACAAAATCAAGTAGGCCTTTTGAAGGCAACAGCTCTAGCTAGAATTTAATTACCTTGTTTTCGTTTTATTATATTTGTTTTATAGTTCCCTTCTGTTTCTGATCAGGAATAGTGGTTTGTCCACTCATGGTAGTATTAGAAAGCTTTTTTTTTTTTTTTTTTTTTTAATGAAAGAAAGAAAGAGTGGGTAGGGGGAAGAACCCTATTTGGAATTCAGAGGTCTGGGTCCAAGTCTGATCATTTGAGTCAGAGTGAATTCATAGCATGCTTTAAGTTGATCCTTTTGGCTTGGGGTCCTTCTTCCCATCAGGTGCATCAAAGATGATACCTACGTCACCCTCCACACTCGCCAGAAGAACATGGCCCAGTTCAAGTTCAACGCCTTGAACTTTCTCAACAGCTACGACGTGATCTACCTGCAGTGTAAGGTCGCCGTGTGCAAAGTGGGGGACCACTCCTCCCACTGCTCCCAGGGCTGTGCAGGGCGGAATAAGAGAGGTGCAGGCCCCATGGAAGCCACGGAAGAGCAGGCTGAGCATTTCCAAATGGTGGGGCCACTAGAAATCCACAGAGGAACTGAGCAGAGCAAGAACTTTGTGTGATTCCTCCAATTTTCACATGAATCTGTTAGAAATTAGAAGCAAAGTCTATTTCTCTTCAATAAAACAATGAGTTTGACAAATCAGAGGTTGTCCACATAGAGACAGGTAAAGAAACAGCTACAGACGTTCTCCCTGAGGTTTGTTGCTAAATACATCTTCTCTGATTACTAAACTTCTAAGGCAAATGCTCTCTTGAGGGCTAGAAATGTTGCATTTTCTAATTCTGCACTGTCAAGACCTGTATCGTTGTCTTAAACTGTACAAAATGCTGTAAAGAACAAAGTCATCTCTCTATAACACATTGCCACCTTAAAGATTGTTTTAATTGACCTAGTAGGGTGATCTTTTCGTTTCTGTTCCTCTGGTTGTGTGAAAATTTATTTTCAGATCTTGCCAAGAGTCTTATGAAAAATAAACTACTCATAAGTGTCTGTCAGGAAGCCACTGCTCTTTTTTTTTTTTAACTCTATTAACTGATTAGTTGAATCAAACACATCATTGACTCATTTACTCATTGTCACCTATTCAAAACAAGCTTTGTTTATTTCTAAGGGAACAAATTGGACCCCAGCTTTGTTGGTTTGGGGTTACAGCTTGCAAATGAGAGTCTGAAACAATCACAGGACCCACTCAGGGCTGCTTTCTGAGACCCTGCACACTCAGTTTGTTTCCCAGATCCTCGCAGCATGATAAGAAACCTGAGAAGTAGATAGGAAATCTGAAAAGCACACAAAGAAAGATTCGCATATTCCCACATCTTCTCAGAAAGAGGGCGGCACCCTCTTTATCGACTCTGTCTTTTTATCTTAATAGAAAGAGTCCTGCGCTAGGCTCAATACCTTTAAAGTTGTCTTTAAAGAAACAGACTTGGACATAGTCAGGTTTTTCATTTGTCAAGAAATATTCAGTGGTAATATTTAAAATATGAGTCCTCAACTCCAAGAAATTGTTCCCGTCTTTGTTAAATAGCATGCACAAGATGAGAATACAGTATGGTCAAGTCCCCTAGAGAGTAGGGAGGGAACCCCAAAGTCCTCAGAGATGGAAATCTGACACGTGACCTGTGGACAGGTAAGGCCTCTAAAGGAGGACATCTCAGTTTCATTACAAACGTTCCTTTCATCGACAAGTGTCTTGATACAAATATGATGTTGACATTTGTTTTGATGAGGTTCCCTGCTCATATGTAGTAGGAGCTGATGGAATGTATTTACTGGTCAGTTTGGTGAAGATGGCATCTTTAAATCAAAAGTTAATTATTTGTCACCGGGTAACTTCATCTTCAATCACATGAAACAATGATTTTAACATCTGCCATCTATTTTATGCAAGTGCTTCAAATGGATAAAGCAGTTTTTCTAAGTAACTGTGAGTTGCCAGAGTTTCTACTTCCCAAAGTTCATCTGCCCGTTCACAGTAGCTGTCCATATCGTGCTGAGAAACGGGGAGGCTGCCCGCTTCCAAAATGGATTTTAACAAATAATGTGAAAAGTGCTGAAGAGAAAGAACTGAATTTTCAAGAGTAAATAAATAAGGGTCCAGTGAACTTCCAGGTCGGGTTCTCTGGGTGTTGTGCAGTGGATGGGTGCCAGGAAACTGCCCTTTCCAAAAGCAGGTGAGTCTTAGGAATGCTGAAGTTGGACAGCCATGGCCACTGTCCAGCATTCTCTGCCCCATGGATCAAAATGCACTTAGCACGAAGAAGCCTGCAACCCAGAAACACCCCTGGGTGCAGACAAAAAGCCTCAAGAGACACCTGCTCTCTCTAGCGAAAGGACCAGCAGTGAGGCAGCACAGAAAACTTTTTTTTCTTTTTTCTTTTTTATTGGGGTGACAATTGTTAGTAAAGTTACATAGGTTTCAGGTGTACAATTCTGTATCACATCATCTATATATCACATTGTGTGTTCACCACCCAGAGTCAGTTCTCCTTCCATCACCACATATTTGATTCTTTTTACCCTCATCTACCACCCCCCTCCCTCCTTACAGGAAACTTTTAGACAATACCTGCCCTTCTCCAAACACCAGTAAAACTGTGCCCCTCCCCCACCAGGCAGCAAACGTGAACTGGGGAGCCTAGACTTTTGCCTGCCCCCAGCACCCCTCACTTTTCCCCTCCCCCAGAGGGTGTCAGAGGAGGCAGAGCGGGGAGCTACGACTTTCATCACCTCCTGGCAGTAACCAGGGCCTCCCCGATAACCCCCATGTCAGGGGATACCAACTGGGGAGCGTGGACTTCCAGTCCCACCTGGCAGGTAACCCTCTGAGTCTGCTCTGGGGTGGTGTCACCAGAGGCCTAAGGGTGAGCCAGGACTTCCACCCCCACCCAGAAATAACAAGGTGACTCCACCTTCTTGGGAGGGGGCAGCAGACGCCTCATGAGTAGATTGATTCCACCCTGCTCGGTAGTAATGAGGTGAGCCTTCCCGGCTGGTTTGCACGCGCTGGTCTTCTATTGCCCAGCCTTTGTTTCCGCCTTCCTAAAACACTTGGTTAAGCATGTCTCTTGAGTACAGTGCAGAGTCCGACTTTACTTTCTGAGACATTCTGAAAACCCTGCTCTTTTAAGAAGTGAGTGTAATGACTCTGGTGTGACTCCCAGGTCTCTCCCTCAGATGAAGATGAAGCTTGTTCTTCAAGCTGCTGACAGTGTTGATGGCTGACGACCCTCAGCCCCACTGCTCTGCAGGAATTTCCCTCAGCTCAAGGCAGCTGCCTTGTCCAAGTTCACAGCCTTCAACCAATGACGGGTCGATAGAGGCATATGAAGGTCGGTGCCTGGGGGCAGGAAGGCATCTCTGAAGGGCCAGCCCAGCCCAGGACTCCCCAGGAATTGGCTAGACCTTTTACCTTTGCCCAGTCCTGCCTCCCTCACCTCTCACACGGGTTTATCCTGAGCGCATTCCCCAGGAATCCTTCTGGACACAAACCTCTGTGTCAGAGGTGGTTTCCCAGGAAACCAACCCATGTCAGTCAGTACACGCTGTGGTTGGAGGAAGCAGATTCTAAAATGGGACTTGGGCGCTGGCCACGAGGACTCGTCATTGGTGGTAAGTGGAACACAGATGTGGGGACAGAGCCAGGAGTGCAGTTTCCAGGCTCTTGGCTTCATGTGGAAAGGTGCTGGCTCGGGTAGTAAATGGCCATCAACTGTGATCGGATGGCCATCAGCTGTGTCTACCTGGCTGTCAGCTGTAACCAGTGAGCCATTGGGCACTAATATAACTGCTGTGGCTATGCTAGCAGCAGATGGTGGCTGAGCTAACAAGAGGGGATTGCAGTTAGCACGGCGGATTGCAGTTAACAACTGGGATTGGTTGGTTGGCAGAGAAGAGGACGGCGGGTTGCGAATCGTGTGGCTCCTGCTTCCTGGGTCACCAACCCAGCCACCAGCGAGAATATAGTGGTATGACTTCCCTATCTGTGGCTCCGTGCGTGTTCCTTTTTGGCCTCACCATATCCTGCGTCCTTATGAGGGAGCACGAGCTGAGACCCTGCATGACACTCTGCATGACAACAGATAGCTCCTGAGGCAACTCTCTCTCATTTAATCCTTACAACACTCCCAGGGAGTGGGCAGCTCTTACCATCCCTATTTTAAATGGTGGAGGTCAAGACTGAAGGTGATTTGGCGCAGGTAACCCACCAGGTAAGCAGAAGAACTAAAACCCAGGCCACCAACTCCAGATCCAGGATCTTTCATCACTTCACTGTAGTTTTTCCTAAAGAAATAAAATTCAATATTATATATTACTGATAATGCATTGGTATATCTCAATGGCGTCACTACAAAGGACTTTCTATGTCGTGATGATACAATCCTATGCACCCTCTAGGGAGCCACAGTGCTTGACATTTTTCTTGGAATTATACTACCGCACCTGGTGCACCTCTGACTACCCCATGCCAGGCCACCAGCAGATGTCCAGTCAGTTCCTGATGGACGGATGGCTGATGGAGCCGTGACCGGACAGTTTTTAAGTGCTCTTTTGAAGAACTTAGTTTGAATTGCCCGTTCTAATTAAATTCTTAAGTACTTTCACATTTGGTTAGCAAAAAACTTGACAGTACTTACATTTAGGTTACACAGATGAATGCAGAGGAGACGCAACCATATGGCCTACGTGGAAAATGTTATGGAAATATTAAAAAGAAAATGGGGGAGATCTGTTTTGATTTGGAGCTGGAAGTCAGCGGGTCCCCTAAGGACCTGTTGTATGGGGGTAAAGATGCAAACGTATCCGCTGTGTACCCCCAGCATAATGTACACGTGTATGGTAGGCATTCGGGAATGTGGTTGTCTGTTTGGACACATTAGAACCTGAAATGTGTGTTGTGGAGACAGACTCCCAGAGAGCAATTCCAGACTCAGCCTCACGTGGAAAGGTGCTGGCTGGGTTAGTAGATGGCCATCAGCTCTGACTAGTTGACCATCAGCTGTTACTGGTTAGCCATTAGCCACTAATATAACTGCCGTGGCTACGCTGGCAATGGGGTACGTTGGTTGGTTGGTTAGCAGAGAAGCGGACGGCAGGTTACAGTTAGCAAGGGGTTGGTTGGTTGGCAGAGAAGTGGGCGGCAGATTGTGGATCGTGTGGCTCTTGCTTCCTGTGTCTCCAACCAGCTGCTAGTGAGAATATAGCGAGCGGTATGACTCCCTTATGTATGGCTCCGTCGGTGTTCCTTTTTGGCCTCACCATACCCTGTGTTCTTGTGTGGGGAGTGGGAGCTGAGTCCCTACATGATAGTGTGTTGTTAGGTGAGAAGGCAGAGCTGTGTTGTTCATCTAAGATAAAGAATTAGATATGATGTGAGGCACGTGTACAATTAGTTCACACTGAGGTCTTTAGTTATATTTGTTCAGCCACAGCAGATGGGAAAGTGTAAACCAGACTACTCCTTGTTAGGACTATTTTGGCTTTAGGGTTTAATGGTAAATGGGAGGAGAATTGTTGTTTTATCTCATTATCTAGAAGCTATACAGAAGTCTCTCCTTTTATAGTCAGGTTCTTCATTCCGACACTCTTTTCTACATGTTTAAGGTGTGACATGCTGAGACTGCATTTATGCAGTAAGGCCTATGGATCAAGGAGATGACAGTTCTCGCTGTCACACTTTAATTTCAGAAATTACAACTATTGTATGTGCTCTTCAACAGATAGCATTTTCTGCATCTAGAAAATAAATACAATTAATGCTGAAGACTACTTTTCTTATCACCTGATGTTTATTTAACATCCTTTTTCATAAACAACACAGTTTTTAGTTTGTTCAATATTTTGGTGGCTTTAGTTTTTTAACATGAGAGCTAACATATAATGCTTGTTCATTTCAGTCATCCTGCAAGGAAGGAAACACACTCTGGCCACAATGACAGAATGGACGTGTTTGTCACTCTGATGAGGCCAGTCCAAATTTATTCACGATGCTCATAGTCTGGAGGTTGTGTTTCTTTCTGCACTCAGGAGGGGTGTGTCTCCCTTAAGGCTGAAGCCTTTAGTTAACAGTCCGATAGCTTCTGGTATTTGTAGTCTGTTCTCTGATTCACAAAATGCCTCACGATGACAGCAGCCACAATCACAACATTCAGAGCGAGGACCATGAATGAAAATAGGTGCAGGCTGTTGAAAGGTTGATTCTGAGTTTCATCTCCTTGTATTTGATACTGAAATCCTGTAAGTGGAAACAAGATAAAAGTCATTTAAAGAAATGTATTGGGCCGGCCCAGTGGCTCAGACAGTTGGAGCTCCGGAGCTCCTAATGCAGAAGGCTGCCGGTTTGATTCCCACATGGGCCAGTGGGCTCTTAACTACAAGGTTGCTGGTTCGACTCCTCGACTCCCGCAAGGGATGGTGGGCTCCGCCCCCTGCAACTAACAGTGGCAACTGGACCTGGAGCTGAACTACGCCCTCCACAACTACAATTGTTGGAAAAAATCCTGGAAGTACACACTGTTCCCCAATAAAGTCCTGTTCCCCTTCCCCAATAAAATCTTTTAAAAAAAAAAAAAAAGAAAGAAAAGTATTACTTGGCATTACAAAATGTTCATATATTTATATCTTTATATAACATGAATTTCACACATCAATTAACGTAGACTATATAATGCCAAGACAACATACGGGAATTGTTATCAAATATTTAAATTTACTTATGTTTATGTTTAATTTCAAAGATAGGGTGGCCTTCCATTTATTTGTTTAAATGGTTAACTTAGTTTAGTTCCCTGACATAAGATCAAAAACTTGTGAAATTCAGGCATAATAGTCAAATGGAAATGCAGGTTCATTCATTAATTCTCTCTACGTATATCCCATAGTTGCGAAAATATATTTAATGGATAGAGAAACAATTAGTTTCTTCCCTTGAACTACAAAAAGGATATTTTTCTAATATGTACAATAGTTTTATAATAACTTCACTAATTTTCAAACTAACAATCATAGGGGCATCATCTTTTCAGTGAATATATTTATAAAATTACTGAATTTAATTTTTGTTTGCACTCTTTTGTTTTTGTCATAAAAATATGTTGGACAAACCAGAATCATATTCCTTCATAGTCCATTCAAACATTCAAATAATAATAAAGACAGAGATCATAGGATTCTTTTATGCCAGGATCATTTCCATATAAGATAAATTCTAATAAGCAGTTTGTATTTAAGTATGGCATCTCCTAAACCATTTAATTATGGATTACCCCTGAGTATTTACCATTGCCCTGCCCCATGCAGAGCTCCGGTTTCAATCCTTTAAAAAGAAGCAGGGCTGTCTTGAAAATATAATATTTTCTCTGTTTTTGAAAAAATGGCTTTTCTTCCAAATAGTTGATAGTGTGCGATGCTGGTTCATCTTATTTTGCTCATTTAGGAGTTAAAATACATTGCTTTTGATTTACTTATGTGCCACAGTGTCTATAATAAAGAATCAGGAAGCTAAGGAAAGGGGTTGTGGTTAGAAGTGAGGACATTACATTTATGCTCAAAAGCCAAATGAATAATAGTGAATTATCGGTATATAATATGCTTAAACTGGACATGGTTTAGATATTCTCAGCTAAGGAAACTAAAAATTAATCTTGTGTGCTTAAAACTCCTATCTTATTTAGGGCTTTGCTGAAACTATCATAAATCTCAAAACCATACATGCTTAAGAAGGACTACGAGTACATTTGAGCGGCCTTTTATGAGCTATGAAGTGTTCTTAGGTCAGGAAATAGCTTTTCTCTTACCGGAATTTCCACTTGCACTTCGATCCCTTTTCAGACGAATGGGTCCTAGGATGGCATCAGTCTTCCATTTGTAGGAAGAAACATCTCGTTTCCTTCTAGAGACACAGCCTTGGTGGCAGCGAGACTGAGGGTCACCACTATCACATATGAAAACCTTACACTGTACATACACGGAGCCCAGACTTCTCAAGAATTTGAAGGCGTTAAACTGGAATCTTCCATAGTGTCCAGATAAGGGATATATCTCACAGGTCTCATCTCGATTACATCTGGAACACAATTTATGACACATTTAGAAAGTTTACAGAAGTTCAGTCTTTTCAGTATTGAAAAGAGATGATATAAAGTTCTCTTTTGTATATTATTAATTTCAGGTGTACAAAACACTGTCATAGTTAGACATTTATATCCCCTCACAAAGGGATAACGCCCCTCCCCCAACCTACTACCACTCTGACATCGTATATGATTGAAAGGACAACAACCTGACTGTTAGAATTCCATTGACTCTATTCCTTATGATGCACTCCACATCCTGTGATTATATATATAATATTTAATTATAGTTCACATTCCATATTATTCAACTTCAGGTGTACAGCACCGTGGTCAGACATCTACACCATCCCTGAAGTGGTCTCCCTAATAAGACAAGTGCCCATCGGACCCCCTACAAAATCTTTACAACATTATTGATTATGTCCCCCAAACTGTTTAAAGTTTTCTTTGAACTTTCTAATTTGTGGATCCAAAGGCCTCTCTAGAAAGACAGTGTCTTTAGCTCAGTCTGTAGTGTCTAAGACTACGCATCTGATTCCTGGGAGAGAGAAAATTCCCTCCAGCTCTGAAGTTCCGAGTCCATGTGAATTCATTAGAAAGTCAATTCTGATGTATTCGAACTGAAACACCTTACTTTACATATTTGCTATGAATATGTCAGTATGGTTGATGTAATTCAAGTCCATATGCTTAAAGGAAAAACTTTCAAAAAAGAACTTTACTTTTTTTTAAAAAAAAAAAAGAATACTACAGAGGGGATGGGAGAAAAGAATACTACATATGCTTTCCTAATTACATTATGTTTATGTTCGAAAGCTGAAATACATGAAATAATCTTCTGGGGTGTTACTGAAAATAACCAAATGTAAAAAAAGCAGAAACACAATTAAAGCCTTTTTGCCCCCAAAATAAATTTATTTCTACTAGCAAATATGTTGCAAATATGTTGCATTTTAATAAAATTCCAGTGGATATGGACTATGGCTATAGAAATGTTTTAAGTTAAATTACTTGTAACTAGTACACAGTAATGGTACTTTATAAAATGACTAAATTTTATTAAATTCCATGGTAGTAGTGCTAGAAATATATACATACACACAAAATATTACTTCATTAAAGTCATTACTAATTCTCAGAAAAGAATGTCATCTATCAGTACATACCCATTTTTTATTAGGTCATAGGTTGGAGATGCAAAGTCAGACGTGGGAGAGGCACTGCAGGTATCAAGAAACACCACTAAATTTGGATCTGAAGTGTGTAGACTGACTTGAACAAAAAGAGTCTGGTTCAAATCCACATAGTATGGTGATTCTAGTATAGGCTTTTCAAATGAATTGGATTCAAAAAGAGCCATGCTTGTGTTATATTTGCCCAGGGCATTTTGATTTTGTATTATATCATCTTCTGTTATGTACATCATCTCCACAGTAGAATTCTGTTCCATTTCACACTTCACAATAATCTGGAGGTGTTTCTGACGGGTGATCACTTCAGAAGTTGGGGCCATAGTGAGGGTAATTACATTGGTGTAAGTAATTGAATGATCTTCTATCTGCAGAACAAGATGGAATTCAAACATTGTATTTTAAGTCCAATAATATTTTAGAGCAAAGATGTGAACACCATTTGCAGGTAGAGACATAATTTTTTTAAGTCACATGCTAGTGGCTTTCATATCAGAATACTACAAACCTTAAATGCGTTTTATTTAAGAAACATTCTTGGTAGGAAAAAAAAGTGTGAGACAAGAGATACAGCCTGGATTAGGAACACTTGGAGAATTGGACAGAATTTTTTTCAGTCACATTAAAAACAATTTTTAATGCAAACGTCTAGCCTATACTTATAAGGATGTTAGACTCAGGAACATCTTGCCTTCTGTAAGTAGCACTTAGTGTGGCTAAGTGGGTTGTTCCCCAAATGTTCTCAGACAGACAGCTGTCCTGCATGGGTTCTCCCCAGGCTGCCTGCCTTAGAGATTCACATTGTAATAGCCCGGGTGTTCATTTGGGGCAAAAAATCATAATTTACTTCAATCCTTATCAATTTCTGTTGTTTAATGACCTAAGTGAAAAGTTAAGGGCATGTATCCTAAAGGGTCCCACTGGTTAAAAAATGTTTGAGATCTTGAAGTTCTAGAAAATATAGAACAAATCACAAACTTATGTCCTTTATGATTAAAATAAGGATAACGTTTTTACTTTCTGTCTTTACGGGGAAAAGGAGATCATAAAAATACAGCTAGATTTGTGCTAAATATGAGATGTTAACATTTTCTATGCCAGTAGTAGGCTATTAAACCCACAGTGCATAGATGTTCAAATGCTCTCCAGCGAGTAGCCAGAGTTCTTTACCTTTAGGGAAAGATAAACCACCCTCTAGTGACCCTGACAATGAAGGCAGTAATTTGAGATTTGTGTGTATAAAAATGTGTGCACTTATATGTCCACACATGCTTACCATGTGTTAAACCACTAAGATTTAGAAGTTGTTTGTGAAAGCAGCCAGCAAATATTATATCACACTCGCGGATTACCCAACAGCACACCGTTGGTATCTTACAAAACCCAGCTATCAGTGTTTCACTTTACCTTTTTAATTGTACCACATCCATCAAAAGGCAGAGAAAATTCCACAACATTTGACACTTTGGGTCTGCAAGTTGGGTCATTTACTTGTAAGTTCATCTCGTTGTAGTTAAATGATTCCAGGTAGGATTTATTTATGATAGCTCTCATCTTGTCAGAGAAGCAAGTTAAAGATGCTGTCCAAAAAAAAAAAGGATTATTATGTTTATGTCAACTAGGAACTTTGGATCTTAAAAAGCTATGTGTGCAGGAGAATATATATAAAAACTCAAAACCCATTTTGCCTTAAACTGTACTCAGAAGCCTGAGATAACAAAGCAAGTGATTCTCTGCTTATTTGGAGCTAGAATCTGTAAATCTAATATTTTTAATTGTCCTTTACAAAAGGCATTAAGGGAAACAGAATTTTCTGCTCATATCTTTTTCAGGTCAATAAAAACATTAATTTCCTCTTGTATTAAGCAATGCACAGAACTCAAGCTTCAGATTATGAATACATTCCAAAGTATATGTGACAGGCTGGCTTATAGGGACAGCCACCGGTGGGCGAAGAATTAAGGAGCCATTTCTACATACACAATCTTCAGAGAGCTCAAAATAGCGGAGGAACATGACTTACTCGTGTTGACGTTTTCCGCATAAACTGAAGTGTAGGAAGCAGAAAAGCCCCGGTAGGAGTTGGCATAATCTGTAGACAGCACGACGGTCAGTGAGTCTGACGAGGATTCGAAGGTGGGCTTCACGCGGCCACACACTTGTCCCATCAGCCCAGAGGTGGTGGAGAAGCCATCATAGATAGCAACAAAATCAAATCTGCATTGCTCATCCACTTCCAGGCTAGAGAAATAGGGCCTCTGGTGAGAAAGCTTTTTATACCTATTCAGTTCTATTTCCTATAACCCCAACCATGCCAATCTTCAGTGATGAAGGATTTTTCCTTACAATATCATGACAAATCTGGGGTTTGGCCAGTCCCTGAAGTGACCTCAGAATCTTTATTAAAAAACAGTCAACTTAGTTCAATTGATAATAGTATTGATTTTCTTTATATATCCCATTCTTTGAAAAGTGCCCATCTATGGGGGGTACATGTGATAATTTCTCTTCCCCAGGTCCCCCATTTGTGGGCTCACTGCATTTGCTCCAGCAGGAGAAAAGGACCACAGTACTTACAAAATCTCTTTGAAGTTTAATTTTATCTTGTAACCTTTCTCCACTTGTATGTGCCACACACAATAGGCCATCTCAGGATGTGGTTTTGGGTAATTGGGGCTGGTAAAGGAACCTTCGGGAGTGTCCAGATAACCACCACAGTCTGGGATAGCTGAAAGGGATGTGAGGATGACCCAGAATGTAAATCAAGATAGACTTCTTTTAATTTCTGTTACGCATTAATAGGCATTAATAAGAGTTGCCTGCGTCTCCCCTGAGCTTTATTCCTTTACTCTCTTTTGAACTATAGCATATTAAGATTTAAAACCTTCTTTATCACTAAGTTTCTGCCCACTGGTGCGGGGCAGAGAGTGAATCCGTATATTACTGCCGAATGAATACAATTAAACTCTCACTATAAGATCTGTCTCAGCTATAAGAGCCCTCCATTCCCTGGACTGAGTCAGAAAATAAAGTCATACTCTGAGAACTACCCCTGAAGGCTCCCCCTCACTGACGCCCAGCCCAGCTTCCCAGGCTCCTTGGCCACTCCCACGTGACCATCTTTTCCGGCCTGTCCTTTCTTCCTATGTCCCCTTAGGCTGTCGGTTCCAGCAGACATGAGTCCTCCTCCACTGATTCCCACCTCTCCCTACCCTCGTCCCACTATTGTTCCAAGCTCGGCTCTGATGCAGATTTCACGCAGCCGCCCTTGGTTCCCCCTTCCCCACTGGGTGAGCAAACAGCTGGACAAGTGAAACGCGAAGAAACAAGACTGAAGGTTCATGTCAGGAGGGGTGTACAATGGTTTAGACTGCCTAAAACACAGGCTACGTGTCAGGTAGTGGCTAGAGGTGAGGCTTGAAAAGGTGCCCCGGTCCAGCTGGGGAAAACCATGACTGCTCCACTCCGGAGGTTTGTTACCACCACGGAGTCGGTGGTTTAAGCAAGAGGGTGAGTGACGCCATCAGCTCTGGGCCTTGGGAAGGAAACCAGCATGGAGCTTTGCTCCTGAAGCACTCCCACTACTGCTGGGCACCCTGCTTTGGGTGGCGATGGAACCCAGGCGCTGTGAACACAGAACCACGTAGTTGTAGCCTCTGACTTCCTGACAGGCTGAGATTCAGTGTGAGGCCAGAGATTCTCAGCGTGTGCTCCCCGATTCTCAAGAATCACCCGGGAGACTTGTTCAACATGAAGACACGAAAGCCCCAAGCCCAATCTGAGGAATCAGACCAGAGGGAGGAGTGGGCCCTGCAGAGGCATTTCAGAAGACCTCAGGGTTATCATGAAACAGGCTGCACGTGGAGAGTCTGCTGGGGTCCCTAACACAGTACCCCTCATCAGTAGCCATCTGATCCGCCCCGCCTTCTGCCTCCTCGGGGAGCTGCTTAGAAAGGCACATTCATGGGCTCCACTCCAGCACCCACGAATCAGGACCTCTGTGATGGGGCCCAGGAACCTGATTTCACAAGCTCTCCAGGTGATCTCACGCACACAAGGAAGAGACCACTGCTCTCACCAACAGACGTGTCTCTCACGCAACAGACTCAGACTCAAGGTTACAATGCAGGCAGGACAGTGTGAACCTTCCACGCTCACAGGCGCGGTGTGCACAGGACGAATAAATGAGAACTCACAGGTGCCGGGAGTGAAGAAATAGTAGAAGATGAAGACAGTTCTTTGAATTCTGGCAGAGTCGGTGACTATTTGAAACGTCAACGTATTGGATGATGATTCGAATACAGGAACATAGTCATTTTTGCTGCAGATTTTCCCTAGCAGAGTCCCCTTGGTAGACTTTCCATCAAAAACTTGAATGTTTTCACTTTCACAACTTCCCTCTGGATCAAGCCTGTGAACAGAACATACCTGTCGATAAACAGCCACCAGCAAAGGGGGTTTCACAGAGTGGGGTCAATTTTTCACATTATCTTCACAGTGTACCAAATGGTGACACTCCTTTTATCATATTAACGTCTCCAAGCCACACTCTTCCCCACACACACACACCTTTCTCAACAGACCACACACCACACATCCATAACAGCCATCGAAAATGGCTCAGGGGTCCGAGCTGCTTTGCCAACGTCTCATATGAAGAAATTATACAACCATAACTGTTAATGGGGACAGAGATTTGGGGGGTGATGAAATGTTCTTGAGTCAGTGTTGATGGTGGCATAATTCTGTTTGCATCTCTCCTGGCCCCATGACTATCTGGTGTAGAACCTTCTTTTTTAGACTTGGTCCCCTTTGTCATTTGAAATCCAAAGCTGGTGAAAGGTGAAGCAATTTTTCTTAAAGGGTCACCTCTACCAAGGTCAAGCACACTTAGCATCTTCCTGGTTGTCCCTTCCTTTCCTGACATCACCACTTCGTCATGCAGTCCCACGTCCTGCCCTGTACAGGGCAGCCCAGGGTTATGTTTTCTGCCCATTCTGACAGGGTCTCTCCAAAGGCCCTGAGAGGACACATTTCCAAAATGACTTGGAGGAAGAGACACGCAGGTAGAGACACCGGACTTCTTCTACCGCCTTAGTTCCCTGCTGTGTAACTTTGGAGAAGTGATTTAACCTGTCTTGATTTCAGTTTTCTGGACTGTGAAGTGGGACTATCACTCCGACTTTATACTATGGCATGAGGCTTATAATATTCTGAACATGAGGACCTGGCACAGGCCTGGCACACAGGACGTGTCCAGTAAGAGTGACATGTTCATTTCCCACTATCCTCCTCGGGCCGAGCGTGTTACTGCCACCTAGAGGAGCAGCCGACTTCTCTCCACCGAGACTCCCTCGTGTGGCCAGAGAGTTCGACCACGCTCAGTCGGAATGGAAACCTGTACTTACTGGACGTGGGAGAAGATGATTCTGATGCTCTTGTTTTCTGGTCTTTCTAATGTCCAGGTGCAGTCCTCATCGGCAGTGAATTGCAGGACCAGGGCACGGTGGGTCTCTGACAGGCTGGCGCCTCCCAGACTGGCTCTGCATCTGGAATTTCCTGGTGGAGACCACAGTTGGCACTAAGTAGAGTCGGCAGTCCCTACCCTCCCTACCAGGGCCTGGGGACCTATCCCCACGTGGAGTATCGTACCAGCAGGCTGCTCATTGTGAATGGTATTTAGATCACTCCAAAGTAAGCCACTAGCAATTGATTTCCCTTCTTGGAGTCTTGGGGAGAAAGTATTTATGATTTCTCTACATCTGGTGTTAAAAGAATAAAAATTATATTATGGCCTGAAGAAACATAGTTTTGAAAAGAAGCCTAATATCTAGAATATAGAAAAATGCTTTCTTCTCAATAATTAAAAGACAACCCAATTAACAATGGGCAAAGACCAAAACAGGTATTTCCCCAAAGAAGACATAAATGGCCAATAAAAGAGACACTGAACATCATTAGTCATCAGGAAAATGCAAATCAAAACCACAATGAGATACCGGTTCACACCTATTAGGATGTGAAACAAAAACTAAAATCAAAACCAGAAAATAACAAGTGTTGGCAAGGATGTGGAGAAACTGGCACCCTTCAACACTGCTCATGAAAACATAAAATGAGACAGATACTGGGAAAACAGTCTGGCAATTCCTCAAAGATTAAACATAGAGTTATCATAACCCAGCAATTCCAATCCTAGCCATATCCCCAAAAGAAATGAAAAGATATGTCCACACAAAAACGTGTACACTAATGTTCATAGCAGCAGTGGTAAATAACCCCAAACTGGAAACAACCCAAGTGTCCATCAGCTGATGAATAAAGAAGTAAAATGTGGTCGATCCATCCAGTGGAATATTGTTGGACGGTAACAAGGAATAAAGTACTGACACGATACAGCATAAATAAGCCTTGTAAACAGTGTGCTAACAACCACATATTGTATGATTCCATTTATATGAAATGTCTAGAATAGATACATCTATAGAGACAGAAAGTAGCTTAGTGGTTGCCTTGGGCTGGGGGCATTGGCAGAAACGTAGAGTAACTGTTAATGGGTATAGAGGTTCTTTTTGGAGTGATGAAATGTTCTCGAATTAGTGTTGATGGTTGCATAATTCTGTTATATACTAAAACCCATTAAATTTCACAAGGGTGGATTTATAGTACGTGAATTATATCTCGGGAGAGCTATTATACTAATAGAAGAGGCGGAGGGCAGGGTGAGGAAGAAGGGGGCAGCAGCAGCTATAAATGAATGTGAACAAAAAAGAAAATCAAAGACTTCATAATGGAACCTGACTAATGGTTAAAAACTCCACTTAGAAATGGAAGTTTTCATCTTCATTTTTATCTGTGACAGATGGGTGATGTCTGTATAATAATAGTCTTTTATTTAGTGTTCCCTAACAATAACTTTTAATATTATATATTAGTGACAAAAATTAGAAAGCAAAGACAATTAAAGAAAAAATAGAACCCCATCGATCCAAAAATAATCATCTTTAAAAGCAGCTGGGTGGCTCAGTTGGTTAGAGCGCAGTGTTCATAACACCAGCGTCGCTGGTTCGATTCCCACATGGGCCAGTGAGCTGCGCCCTCCACAACTAGATTGAAAACAACGACTTGATTTGGAGCTGATGGGTCCTGGAAAAACACACTGTTATCCAATAAAAAATTTTTTTAAAAAAGCACCTTCTTATAAGTATGTCCAAACCCATTCCTTTCCTCTTGTCCTCTACTTCAATTTTTTTAACACTCAAATGTGTATCATTTAACTATAAACACCATCCTATTGTACAAATTTCAGGTAGTTTTTTTCATCTTAACGTAGATCCTGGGCTCCTTTCTTATAGCTCAGTCTCATCTTTAAGAAGTTGCCAAAGATTACTCCTTGTATGGATTTATTACAACTTACAAAATAAATGATAGAAATTTACATTGCTTTTTAGAATTATATAAATGCACAGTACATATATCTTTGTGCACTTATACTATTATTTCTTCAATATTAATTCTTAGTACTGAAATTACCTGATAAAATTCTTTGTGCTCTTTTATTTTTATGCATATTGTCATATGGGCCTAAAAAAACTTTAGCACTAATTCAAAATCCCATCAAAAGCATATGAGTAAATATTCTGTGCATTAGGGCCAACAGTCGATATTAAATGTTTTTCAATGTTGGGCAGAGGCCTCTTGAAAGGAGGTCTCCCTATTTTGATTAAAATAACTGGTTCTATTTTCTTACCTTCAGTCTTGGTTGAATTAAACTCTGCCGAACATGACACAATTAAAAGAACCAAAGGGATGAGCCCTCTCACCGCCTCCATCTTGGTAACGGGAGAGACAGCCTAAAGGGCTTTTATACTTCTCCCTCCTTCATAACTATCTGCTTTCACAAGCCTCCACGTAACCTACAGGGGAGTGGGTCAGTTTGGCCAGGTAAGGGGTAGGTAGATTTATGTGAGAAGGTAGCAGCTGTGTGACAGGTTTATTATCAGCAATTGCCAACAATGAGTGTTTGCTCTCCTCAGCTGACTCTTGGAAGCTCTGCAATAGTACCAGCTAAAGGTCTTCATGGGCCATTTCTAACACCTGGTACACAGGTGTTCCTCCTGGCACTGACTTGGAATTGGACCTTTGCCCCGTAATTTGTTCAGATCACGAAGGGATAGCATCATCCGCATCTTAAGCCTCCACTTCCCTTCTCTACATATTAAAGCCTTTGGGAACCCAAAGGATCAACATGGTGGAGGTGGTGGGGGGAGGGTGTGACACCTGGGCCAGCTAGGTTGTTCTGATGCCTGCCAGCGTGCTGACACTGAGGGAGAGAAGGAGGTGGCACAGGACGGGGAGGGGAAAAAACGTGCAGGTCCAGGTTCGGCTTCCAGAAATTTCTAGCTGGTTATGTCCAAAGAACCTAAAAAAATTAAATTCCCCTAGGCGCTATGTTTTACAGATGAGAGAAAGGAATCCTGGTGTGCAAAGGGAGGCTAGTGCTGCAGTGGCAAGGCCAGCACCTGTGACATTGCGAAGTTGTGTTCACAAGGACCTGGGACACCCACCAAAGTACCTGCACAGCCCCACTCAGGAGCTCTCTGGTGATGAGAAAAAAACTGAAGCTCACATACCACCTAAAACGACGACGGAAGCAGAAGACATCAGCAGAGGGACAAAATGCTCCAGGAACTCAAGAAAGACAGGTCACTTCCAGCTGGAAGGTATCAAGGGACGCTCCAGGGAAGATGCAGCCTTGAATTTGTGTCTTAAAACTCCTAGTGGGGCCGGGGGCACTCACCCTCCTGAGAATTTCTCAGCGAATCTAAGGACTGCTCTGTGAGAGCAGCTCCACTCCCACACCCCTTCTGGCAAATCTCCCCACTACTAAAGTGCTGAATATTCCCTCATCAGCCAAGCCGTCTACTGGGGGGACTGACACTCTGCCAGGAGGTGACCTCCTCCAGATGCTCAGTTCTATCATTGTTCACTCCAAGTCGGCTTAGAGGTTGTAGCTATTTCCTTCATCTACTCCTGTCATCCCTTTTTATCCTGTTTAGTGGGTAACCACGTGTTATTAGTTAATTCTTTACATGCATGAGAACACGTGATGTTCACACAGTAAGGGTTTTGTTAACGAGACAAAGTACAAATTGTGGTTAGAGATGGAAAGGCTGGGATGAGAAAGGGGTTCCGGAAGGCTCAGTGGGAAGAGCAGGAACAGAAGGGAGCTGGTGAGCAGAACTGGTGAGAGGTGTATTCCACTGCCTGTTGCCAGCATCCGGAGAACCTGGGCTTTGGCCTTCAGCAGGAGGGTCCCGTTAGCAGTTCAAGACACTGACTGCTGAGTCAGCAAAAATCAGTATTATAAAGTAGTCCAAGCAGGAGGAAACCTGAAGATTCGGAAAATGCCAGGAGAAGGAATGTCATATTTTGTAAACGTCCTTTTGATTCCACTGAGCTCCACGCCATCATTACACAGACCAGGCAACCTGCAAGCCAGAGAGGTCCCACCAGGTGTTCTTTCTCTCTGGGATTGATGGCTTCTCCTGCAGGACCAGGGAACTCAATTGTCCAGGGTAGAAGAGCTGGATGAGGGTGAAAGAGGCCGCAGAGGAAGAGGAACCGAATGAACTACTCCGGTGTAGGCAGTATCACTGGGTCTGAAATTGGAAATACTCTAAGATCAGTATATACTTTCTCCTAGAGTTGGAGATATGCTAGACGTTTCTACTTTCTACTCGCACTCTACTTATATTGCAATATAATATTACAAGCTGTTTGCCCCAAGTCCCAAAGTGGGACATACACAAATGTAAGTACATTTATAACTAACTAATCACAACAAAAATACCAGAGGCAGAGAGAATTATTTTCAGTACTGCATTTATTCAAAAGTATGTAAGTATGTTATATATGCATATATAGTGTAAACGTCATAAAACTTGAATAAGAAAACATTCTACTAAGAAAGAACTACTGCTCACAAGGACATTTATTGCCATCCAAATTAGAGTCCCTCATATACATCACAGAAACACGGTGGCAGAGGATCAAACTTGTCATAGAAGTTACATTCGTCACAGCACTGGAAGTTGGGATACGGCCCAGTGGTGATGGGTGTGGCTGCGGTGACCTTGTCCTGCATGACCATGGCTGGATTATTTTTTAAGGCCAAACAAAGAGGTACCTTTAGAGCTCTTAAGAAAAGACAGACACAACACAAGGGATTACAGTTTTTCTTCTCAGTCCACTTGTTACATGGTCAGGGGTCTCTGGGGAGTTTAGAGCTGGAGCCAATCACACATGGTGACAGCAGCCTGACATGGAAGCTCTCTGGCCCAGTCTCCAGTTCCTGCCTAATTTCTTCCCCTCCTAAGATTGCTAGAAATGTAAAATCAGATTTCAGGAATAAGGGAGAGTGAACTGCAAGTGTGGATCACCCGGCTGACCGCTGCAGGCCCCCCGCACCCCCCCCCCCCCCCGAGTGCAGAGCATGATGAGAAGGTGCCCCAGCCGGCATCCCCCGGTTCTGGAATCTCCCTTCTAGCTCACAAGTTCCTTGAATGGAAACACCACTACTTCTGACAACTAATCTCTCCCATGTTTGAAGGGTCCTCTCCCCCAAATGTAATTATCACTTATCTGATCTACACTTCCTTGTCGGGCGTCCCCCAGGATCTTCACACAGCTCAGCTCCCCATAGTCCTACAGGCCATCTCACTGTCCTGTCCCTGAGGCCACGAGGCCACGGGCAATGAATGCGAGGACACCCCGAGAGCTCCCAGCTCAGCAAGAGGAGATCAATTCAGCGCGTCCTCTGAGTGAACGCGAGGCAGAGACTCATTCACACAGCCTCCCCCACCGTCCTCGGTGCCTGGGACCCGGGGGCGAGGGTGTGGGAGGGTGGGGACGCCCAGTCAGGGTGCTGAGCTGCCCAGCTGAGGGTAAACTCCATGAGGTAGGTGACAGCCAAGCAGCGCTGTCACACACAACGCCATGCCAGAGGGGAAGAAGCCAAGATGCTATACTCCCCTGCCTCTGCCTGTTCCAACCTGCCCGCTGTTCCTGACCTCCCCCAGGACGTGGCCCCAGGGAAGGAAAGACCCCACTGGAGTAGAGAGCCCCGGGGTCCCACTGGAGGGGCTGTTGTTCACTCTTACCCATGTCACTCACTTCAATGCCGGGATAACTTTGATGTAAAGAGAGATGACAATACCCGTCAACACGAGCACAGCCGCCAGGATAGCGCCAGCAATGCAGAAGAGAATTATCGAGTGGACTTTGGAAGACTCATGTCTATCTAGGCAGAGAAGTGCAGGCAGGCAATGAACATGGCCTCCCTCACCACACGGCCACTCAGCACCCTCAACGTGCTTCCTCTAGTGGAGGAAGAGTGACCCCACACCATAGAGCCTTGTGTGTGTAAAACACAAATGAGTCCTCCCAGGGAGGCCTGGGAGCCTCAGCTGGCCCAGAGATGGAGAAGAGGGTTTATTTATGAAAGGGATGGAACTGAAATGCCAAATCCAGAGAGGAAGAGGAGGAAAACTGGGAAGAATCTTTTTCTCCCTTTCACGGGCAGTGATGTGCAGCTGTAAATGACAAACAGGCAAATGGTTTTACTCCCTGGGCCTCCTGAACTATATAAGAACAAACACCTCACTGTACAGAAGATTTACAAATCTCCTACAGGAATGATCAGACTTTTTCAAAATGTTATGTTCAACAATACTAAGAATACACAAATCCATTTTGTAAGTGATACGTGTTTTAGGAAATAAGTTTTCAGTTCTCCCACTGACAACTGCCTTTTTTCCTTCCTAAATCCTAAATCCTCCCAAGAAATCCAATTTTCCTGGAATAAGCACTTTGTTTACTCTAACTCCCTGAAACTAGGTAAAGGTGAGCCAGGAGAGAAGAAGAAACAACCCACTGCCAAAGCATACTTACTATGGTCTAAGACATAGCTGAACGAGTGCCGACAGTAACCAAAAAACACAATTAAAATAAACTTTAGAGAACAGTACATCTGATCAGGAATTTCTCAAACCTTTAACTGGAGAAAGAAAATCTAATTATTCTCGTTAGGAGTAATTAAGATATAAGTTTGAAGAGCTCCCTTGTAGAAGTGCAGATGCCACCAGAATTATCACAATGGACAGCCACTGTCCACCTCCAACTTCTATGCCTATCAGGCCACAGGCTGTGTGACATCAACCCTTGGGACACCAACCCTCTTTCATGGAGTTCTGAATTCCATTCCATGTTCAGATGTATTTCAGCACCAAGGGAAATATGAAAGCCCACATCTGATTTTAAGTCATTTAAAATTAATCTCAGTCTCACCTTTTCTGGTTTTGTTTTCCTCAGAGAACCTTTGAAGATTTGATTATTCATAATAAAATGAAAGGACAGTCATGGGGGGAGGCGACTATCTAAAAATACTCATATATCTAAAAGTTCAATTATAAAAGACTGATCATCAAATGTATGGTGATGGAAGGGGAGCTGACTCTGGGTGGTGAACACACAATGTGATTTATGGATGATGTGATACAGAATTGCACACCTGAAATCTATGTAATTTTACTAACAATTGTCACCCCAATAAATTTAAAAAATAAAATTTAAAAAAAAATTAAAAAATTAAAAAAAATAAAAATAAAAGACTGATCAGACTTTGTTTTAGCCACACAATAAAACACTATATAGTTATAGCCGTTTAACAGGATTCAGGTATAGGTTCACTGGCTTCAAAATATCATCATGTTTTATGGTTGAGACAAAAAGATTTCAAAAAGTAATTTGAATGGGATACCTGTTCTAAAACAAGTTTTTATAATTTCAAGGTACTCACACCCAACAAAGTTGTTTCAACTAAATATGGGAATTATTTTAACTATGAAACTTAGTCCTGCTGCTCTTGCCAAACCCTGGCTGAGGTCAGCAAAAGCTGGGGAGAGGTCAACAAAAATGGCGGCGAAGACCTCTGAAAATTCTCTCCTCTGAACAACAATGAAAAACATGGCAAAATTTGTCAGAATAAGCTTTTTCAGATTCTGGAAATTAACTAAAAGCTTGCAGCAGGACAGGAAACATGTATTCAAGAAGAACAACGGAATCTCAGCATGAGCAGCAAGTTTTGTGGCATTGTTCCATCATTCATTCTTCAGCTCCACGGTAACCTTGAAAATAACAACCCAGATTACAGTGCAGCCACAGGAGGGAGAGAAAGAGGTAAAGCTTTCAAAGCTTCATTTCCAAGAATTGTCATTATTTGACCTGTCTGCTGGATATCTGGAAAACCTCACCTGAAAAGCTTTTTACACTGGGTGGACCCCAAGTGAGGTCAAAGATTTTATTTGACCTCACTTGGGGTCCATCCAGTGCAAAAAGTCTTCCACTCAGGAAACTTCAGCAAAAACAATTATAGGCAATTGTTTTAACTCCCTGGCTGCCTGAGACAGTGGATAACATTTGGGACAAATGACAGACTAGTGAAAAACCTTAACAGATGGTAAGAGCGATATCCATAGGGGTTTTGAAAAAGCCCTGCTATATTCCTAGAAGTCTAGAAGGCCATGCACCTGTGTAGGGCTCTGAGCATGCTCAGAGCTAGGGCTGTGAACATGCTCAAGGAAGACATGAGATGACCCTAAGCATTCACCTCTGGATGACCTTGAGACTTTTCCCAGGCAGGAAGTGAAGGCTAAGTCTTGGCTGATTGTTGAAGGCATGCCACAACATGCACACAGAGCCCCTCATGAAAGACTGGAAGACTTATTGGTTCCAGGCAGTTAAAGTAATCTTTGTCTAATCATTAGCTGACCTCTAAGCAATCAGTAAGACTTCAGTGTCTACACACAACAAAGAATACAGACTTTACAGAATTAGTAGAGAAAAGTCACTAAACAAACAATAACAACTATAACAAACAGCAACAACAGACCTTGGAGAGCAAGGAGAAGCTGATTCCGAAGTTGCCATGTTATATGATTTTAAATATCCAGTTTTCAATAACATATTAAAGAACATGCAAAGAAATAAGAAAGTAAGACCCATAAAAATAGGGGAGGGAAGCAATCAATAAAAGCATTCCCTGAAGAACCCCAGACATTGGCCCTACGACACAAAGGCTCTAAATCAGCTAGGTTAAATATGTTCAAAGGAAACCATGTCTAAAGAAAAATATGAGTATAATGTCTCCAATAGAGAATATCAATAAAGAGATAGAAGGCAGAAAAAATAAGTACCTAATAGAAATTATGGACTTGGAAAGTATGACAAAAAAATTCACTAGAAGGGTTTAACATCAGATTTGAGTAGGCAGGTGAAAAAATCAGTGAGCTTGAAGATAGCTCATCTGAGATTATCTAATTTGAGGAGCAAAAAGAACAAAGTAAATAAAAATGAACACAGAACTTCTAGTTTACATTCAAACATGTAAAGAGCTTGCAAGTTGTCATCCTCAAAACAAGAAAAAAGCTGAACAGACTGAAAGTGAACAAGTCTTCTCAGGCCAAGCAGAGGACTGAAGTCACAGGGCAAATAGCCACACCAAAAATGAAGAGACAGGTGAATACAGAGAATCAGCTACCAGGGCAGAAGCCACTGCTGGAGCCAGCAACTGGGGGGGGGGGGGGGGGGGGGCCATTTCAATAGTAATGAATGAATTGCTGTGGGCTGAATCAGGACGAGCTAGCTTCAGTGTTAAAAAAAAAAAATACAACTCCTAGGGACCCAGGTATGTTTTTTTGTTTGTTTTTTGTGGGGTTGTTTTTTTTTTTGGTGGGGGGGCACACGTTCATGATTTTAATCTCTAGGCACTAAACTAGTTTCTTATGGGGAAGATTGCAGTAAAATCCCGATGCTTCTGTCTCCATTGACACCGTGATGAGGGTGGCCTTGTTACCCCTGAGATGGTGCAAGTCCTGAATCTCAACTAGGCCTCCTCTGGAGTTAGGTGGAACAGTGTTTCATTACCACTGGCTCGGCATGGACCTCCAGACTCCCCAGATCTCCAGTGATACCACAGGGCTTGGGCATGGCTGTGACAACCCAGGGATAAAAGTCTCAGCTCTCTGCTTGGCCTTCCCTGACGCTACTCTGGCAAGAGGGGCTGGTTTGGGGTCCCTTCTACAGCCTGGAGAGAGTGGAAGTCTGGGCTCTCCATTGTGTCTTTGCCGGGGGAGTCTGGGGAGAGAGATACAATTTTGTCTGTGATCCTCCTGGATCAAGAGAGGATGAGGCTTGTAAGAAATTGCTCCAGAGCCACCTCTCACTCCCATTCTCCTCTGGGAGACTGTCATGAGACAGTTTCTCATTGCTCTGGGGGTCTGACGAGGTACGAGGCTTTCTGCTTTGCCTCCCCACCAATAGAACTGCAGGATATAAAACCACTTAGCTTCACACTAGAACTGGCTCCTCAGCATCAAAATATCCCACAACTTGCGTTGCGGTCATCCAGTCCCTTTTGTTGTGGTATCATCCTTCTCGGCGTTTGGAACAAGTTTCTGGCTCCTTTGGCTAATCTCCCTTCCACTGTACATGTACGTAATAAACTGTTTGAATCCAGAAGTGGATTGTTTTATTTTTACCAGCAGGTCAGTCTTTTGACCTTTAAGATTTTCATTCTTGGGGAAGAGCAGAGAAGGTTTAAAAATCCAGGGATACCAACTCATTTACAATCCTAACACATAGTGGGGCAAAGCCAGAGTGCCAATTGGATTGCACAGGTAATTACTCAGCGCCTACTACATAGTAGGTGTTGAGATTAAGCAGTGAGCGGCTTTCGTTATGGCTCTGCCTAGAAACCTCTGTGAACAAGTGGAGTAAAGGAAACACTCCCCCTTTTGAAATCACTATAATAAACCGGTCGTACAGCTGCTATATTCTCAGATAACTCTATACATGGCTGGGATTGATGTTTCCCTGAGGACCAAAGTTATGGAGCAGATGTAAGGGACTAAGGTAGAATAAGAATTCATATTTGTCTATTCTTGTGCTTTTTCCTCTAAGCTACCTCGGAAATGTGTCCTCTGAGGGCATTTGGTGAGACCTTGTCAGAATCAGCAGAAAACCAAAATTCTGGGCTGCCATGTCCAATGCAGGGCGTGGAACTATCTTTAAAAACGTGGATGTGGCAATGGGGAAAGAGAGAGGGAACTGGGGAGATGCTACAGTTTCCTTTATCTAAGGTTGGATGCAAATGGTCCATTTAAATTATTTACCTCTCAAGACCAATATCTGGGCAAGGGAATTGTAAGAGTCTCAGGATAGCCATGGAAGAAGTTACTTTACCTTTACCTGACAACTGCTTTGTATTTCAAAAGATAAAGGGGCTCAATTACCAATGAGGTTTGTTAGGATTGAATTGTGCCCCCCCCCATTCATACATTGAAGCCCTAACTCCGTGTCCCTAAAAAAGTGACTGTATTTACAGATGGGGCCTTGGAAGCGGTAATTAAGTTACAATGTGGCCATTAGGGTGGGGCCTGATCCAATATGACTCCTGTGTTAATAAGAGATCAGGACACACACACACACACACACACACACACACACACACACACACAGGGGAAGGAGTACATGAAGACACAGGGAGAAGATGACCATCAACAAGCCAAGGAGCAAGGTTCAGAAGATATCAAATGCTGACACCTTGATCTTGGACTTCTGGTCTCCAGAACCGTGAGAAAATAGATGTCTGTTGTTTAAGCCTCTCAGTCGGTGGTCCTTTATTCTGGCAATCAGAGCAGAATAGTACAAGAAGGTAGGGGCTGCAGGGAGTCAGAGAAGGGCCTGAAACCAAGCTCCACTCTTGACTAGCCTGTGACCTTGCGTGTGAAAAATGGGCACACTCAGTTCTACTAGGGAGGGTTGCTTTGAGGATTAAACGAAGTAGGGCATGAGAAAGCTGCTAGAACTGGTCCTCAAATCACATCACCATGTCTTTTTCTTATGAAGAATTCAGCGAGTCGGAGAAACGGTGTCAACTCAGACATCTCCTATTACTTTGCTGATCCCCACAGAGATGAGTGGGCAGAACTGAGCCCAGGTGCAAGATGGCATTTTATATCTGCTAGAAGCCTGGGGATGTCACCAAAAGCAGGCAGATGGGATTTCAGCTCCATCTTTTGCTGCTGAGGTTCAGTCCCTGAAGCAGAACAGGGACAGAAGGGGACTGCAGTCCTCGTTGTGACTCTGCATGGCGTGTGGCTGCCCCTTCTCTGGAACCTGTGAGTATAATCAACTCCTTCCTTCCGAGCTTCATTCTCATTGCCGCCTGTGCCAGCTGACTTTACCATATCATAACCAGCAGGCACATTCTTCAAACAACATACTTGGATCCCTCTTTCTTTTTCTTTTGTGGATCTTGTATAGGTATATACTTTGTGGTTACCATGGGGCTTCCATAAAATATTAACTATTTTAAGCTGGTATGATTACATAAAAAAAAACTAGTTTTATTCCCCCACATCTATTTATGCTATTACCACAATTTACATCTTTTTATATTGTGTACCTATTATATTTTTAGTTATTTTGATACTTTTAACTTTTATATTAGAATTAAGTGATTTATCCATCATTGTTACAGTATTACAGTACTCTGCATTTGTCTATCAATTTATCTGTATGAGCGAATTTTATAGTTTCATATACTCTTGTATTGTAGTTTAGCATGCTTTTATTTCAACTTGTAGAACCCTTTTGAGAATTTCTTATAAGGCAGGTCTAGGAGTGATGAACTCTCTCACCGTTTGTCTGGGCAAGTCCTTATGTGTCCTTTATATTTGCCAGTTATGGTATTCTTGGTTAGCAGGGTTTTTTTTCTTTGAGTACTTTGAATATATCATCCCACTCCCTTCTGACCTGTCCACTGCGGGGGGAAAAAGGGTCCAGGGCTTCCTATTCTGCCATCTTGCTCTACACTAACATGCCTTTTCATTCTTTTATGAGTGTCTTCCATGGAGCAAAAGTTTTTTAATTCTAATTTATCAATTTTTTTTCTTTCATGGATTATATTTTTGGTCTCACATCAAAAATGTCATTGCCATAACCATAGTCACACAAATTTCCTATTTTCATCTACGTGTTTTATAGTTTTGTGTTCTACATTTAGGTCTATAATTAATATTGCTTTAATTTTTGTAAAAGATATATCTTTTTCTTTTTGCATGTGGATATTCAATTGGTTTTAAACAACTATCCTTTCTCTATTGAATTGCCTTTGTAATTGTTTTCAAAATTCAGCCATGTTTGTGTGGACCAATTTGTGGGATCCATTCTGTTCCATTGAAGTTTGTGTCTTTAAAGAAATTGGTTAATTTCATCTACGAGGTCAAAACATACAGTTGATTCACCTGTTATCCTTTTTAATTCTGTGAAATCACTAGCCAATATCCCCTTTTATTGCATATATTGGCAAGTTGTTTCATGTCTTTCTTTTTCTTTGTCATCCTTGCTAGAGGTTTATCAAGTTCATTGATCTTTTCCATGAACCAGCTTTTGGTTTTATTGATTTTTCTCTATTTTCTATTTTCAATATTTATTATCTGGGTCTTTACAGAAAAAGTTTGCCAACCTTTATCTAGCACCTGTTCTTATGTTGTAATTTTAAACCAGCTACCTCAAGCCCCAAAGGGCTTAATATAAAAACAAAAGTAAACAATATGTCACCAAGAAAGGGATACTACAGTCAAAGAGAATTTTTTCATAGTTACAGATTTACTGAAAAGTACATTAGAAATAATGTAAACATGACTTTCTATATAGCAAGTGAAGAAATACTATAATTATAAAAAACTAAAAATATACTTTAACTGAAATGCTAAAAATCTCACTACAAACAAATGAAACATTGACCACAAAGATATCTGTTCCCAGCATTTCTAAGTTACACTCCTTCACTTCGGTCACAAAAGCATGTCAGGAGGCAACTGAGCTTGGCATAGAAGGTACATTCTTCACACAAATGAATTATGGAAGGTGACACAAGGGAGTTCACCCATATTTGGGGGGAAATTACCACAATATTATTCTCTCAGGCTGCATCATTAAATATCTAACAACTAAAGAGTTAGGAGACAACAGATTTTTCAGGATTACCTTCTTCCAAACTGGGTTACATGCCTTTTGTGTCAATGTCATTGCTTTCAACATTTTGATTGAGCACTCTTAAGAAACTATATATCAACAAAAACACACACACACACATTTGTGGAGTTTTTTCTAAATCCATTTGTTACACTTGTCAGGGGGGGTTGTCCAGAAGTTTTCAACTGAGGCAAATACTATATGACCTCTCCCAATTCCTATCCAAGCCCTTCCTCCCCCACCTGTTTTATAAATAGGCAGTGAGACTAAAATAAATCAAGGAGGGCAAACTGCAAACTTGGCACCCTCTTGCCACTTTCTGACCTTGTCAATGACTAACTAGCTAGGCCCTGCAGGCCCAAAAGGTGCCTATATTCTCCCATACTCTGAGATAGCCAGGGGGAAGATGGACAATAACAGAAGCTCTTAATCATTTTAGTGTCATGGACAAGACACAGACTGGTGAAGCCTATGGACCCTTTTCAAAGTAACACATTTAAGTATATAACATAAAATATATAGGTTTACAAAGGAAATCAAGTAAATTGAAATATAATCACAAAATATGTTCAAAACCAAGTGTATAATATAGTAGTGTATGTGCTGCTTTACAAATAGATGCAATGCCAAGTATACTGGCAGGTCTAATAACTACCACATACCAATTGTGGAATCTCCACACTGTGGTGTGCACTATATAACTATATGCATTTGTCAAAAGACAAAGAACTGTACACTCAAAATTGTGACTCTTACACTATGCCAATTATACCTCAATAAAACTGACTTATAAAAACAAAAAGTGGTAGTGGTAGTCTAATAACTACAATTTTGAGGTTCCGATAAAGTTTTAAGATAGCTGTAACATCACTACTGTGATGTGAAAATGTCTGTGATTTATTTTAGAGACAAAGTGACAGGTGCTGCCAATCCTACTGTGGTTTGCTAATGTACTAATCACTGAATTGTTACATTCAGTGTGAGGTGAATAAAAATAAAGATGGAAATATTTTTCCCAATTTGGGTTGATGGCCCCCATGAAATCTCCCCACAGACTGTATCCATGAGTACACAGAAGGTAGTGAGGCTAGTTGCAGAGGGAACAGATAAACAGAGCAGCCTGGGGGATCTGTGAACATAGATTCCTGAGTGTAAGCAGTCATTAGGAATCAGAAAGGTCTATATTCCATCGTGATGCCACCTGCTTACTCTCACAAGGACATCCAGTCCTCAACTCATATGTGGCCAGCCCAAGCAGTCTCCAAGCCAGAAAGAACCTGGTGAAGTTACAGAGGACCATTTCCAAGCTCCCAAGTTGCTCATGAGTATGACATCCCTGTATCCCAGCTTTGTCATAGCAGCACCAAACATGTGTCCAACTGCCTGCCTGTGGGGCCCAACTAGGAACAGATCCTCTGGTTCAGTCTAGGACCATATCCTTCCCTCAAACCCCAATGTCCTAGATCCCAGTAAGGGATCAGTCAAAACAACAGGGAATAGAAGTGTTGCTTGGGCACTGGGGCAACCAGAAATGACTTCCATCGTAAAGATCCAGTCTATACTCGTTTCTAATCTCCAAGAGCTGCTGGGGGATTCTTTAAAAACTAGTCAGTTTTGTCATTCCTTTGCTCAAAAGGTACCCACTGAACCTACTATCCAAGCTCTTTAATTGACATTCATACTCTTACCATTTACTTACCTTTCTTCCATAATCACCTGCTACTTCGCTTCCTTTTCCTGACAGTCAAGCCACAGTGGTCTTCCTTTCCTTATTGTGTAGACATGCCCACTTGCTTCCTGCCTCAGTACCTTAGAACTTAGCACTTGCCTTTTTTTTGGGGTGGGGGTGCCTAGAATGCAACTCCTCACAAAGTGCACAATACAGGTGAGTGCCTTCCTCTTTATGTCTTTGCTAAAATTTCATCTTCTTGAGATGCATTCCCTAGCCATGTTATTATTGAACATTATTCTTGAATATCCACCTACATGACAGTCATTCTCTTCCCCATCACCTTGTTTTATTATTTTCTAGGCAGGTATTATAATCTGAATTTATTTATTTTGGCTTGTTTACTGTGTCTCCTCCAGTTAGAATGTAAATTCCATGAAAGCAGAAATTGTGCCTCTCATGGTCATTTTTATATTTCCAGTCCCTAGAAAAGACTTAATAAGTACAAGCATTGTATAAGTCTGGAGGAGAAAGAAAAGAAAAAAGTATATACATGAAGCTGTGAACAACGATTGTCTATGAATAGTTATGATTTTGGATTTTTATTTTCCTTTTCATTATCTTCCTGACTTTTCTGTAATAAGCGTATGTGGCTCTTACAATGAGTTTTTAAGTAAAAATAAATGAATAAAAGGCACCACTTTAGGGAACCACTCTTCAGCCAAAAATAAAACAAAATGTTCCATTATACATGAAGATTGTAAGTCAGAAGTGAGGTTTCCTTACAAACTGATTTTTTTTTTCTTTTTGTACAAATTCAATTAAGAATTCTTCTATTACAGCCATCTTCCTTCAGTCTTGAACGTACGCTTTGCTCTTTTAAGGACTATGACATGAAGAAACCATGACTACTTTTCTCCCCAGGTCTCCAAATAGGAGAAACGAATTGCTAGTTGACTACTTTGTAATCGGGTCAATACTATACAAAATTAGCTACATGACTGTATGGGGACTGCATGTGCAGGGCATTTTCACACTCACTGAAAGGACCGCTGACTCCTACTGCCAACTGTGGTCTCTGGCAAGCAAATAACGCAGGGCCAGCCTAGGAGGAGCCAGGTTGAAGGAGGACGAGCCGGAAGTGGCACTGCTTCCTTCCCTTTCCCCCTGCCCGGGCGGAAACTCCAGTGCTGGAAGAGAGGTTCCGGGGCTGGCCTGTCCTGGAGGCGGCCGAATGGAGACCCGGACTGAGGACGCGCGATCGGCCCGCCGCCCGACGCTGGCCTCTTCCTGGGATGCCACATGCGGGGCCCTGGCCCAGAGCCTGCATGTCGCCCGAGATGATCTCGGCGCCCGGGACTCTGACCCGGAGGAGCTGCTGGCGCCGCCTACCCCGGGGTGCGCTTGGCCGGCGGAGACTGGGGTTGCTCCTGGGTGACAGCCACGCTCCTGGGGGAGCCTGAGGGGAGGCAGGGGCCGTGAAGGGAGAGGGTCTGGGCCCGGAGTCCGGGAGCGGAGCTGGTAGCCGGTCTGTGCGGGTAACAGGTCGGCGTGGGCGAGGGGCAGGGCCCAGGTGGCTGGAGGGCGGGTCTGCGGGAAGGCGGCACCTGCGAGTGCGCGAGTGTCGGGCGCAGGGGAATGGGAGCCGGGGACCTGGCAACGGCCTTGCGAACACGTCGCCTGTGTCGGTCATGTCTGCTGCTGAGGCCCCGTCAAAATCAGAATCCGCCTCTATCGCCAAACAAAAACCTCCTGTCGACCAACGTAGGTGTAAAAAATACTCCTATAGTTGAGAATCTCCATCAGCTTAATTTTGAAAAAGATACACTCTCTTATCGTATTCTGCTTCCCCCTGTTATGCACAGGATAAGTGCCCAGTGAGTTTTTAAATAAGTAATTACAGGGGATTGAGTAAGATATCCATGATCGCCGATAAAACAAAGGGGAGATCCCTGAGGTCTGAAGTATGCCATTTGCTTGTGAATCTGTACTGAGCATTTGTTGGGTGCTTGGGAAGATGCATGGACCTCGAAGGCAAATGAAAGTGAACTGGAAGAAATATCCATTTCTTCGCCTAATAAGTGGGTTGTGAAGTACAAAGAACTGTACTGTGTAATATTTTTAACAAGTTTCTTTTCAGCCAGGATCTGGTGATTTTGAAGAGAAGCCTCAACAGCCAAGATGGAAACCCCTGCTTCCTTTACCTGAGATGTGACCCTAGTGGAGGTGAAGAAATCGTTTCTATTGGCATTTTAAGTTCAGCAAGAAATATGGAAGTATACTTAGGAGAGGAGTACTGTGGAACCAGTAGGGGCAAGAATGTTTGTAATGTTCTGGAAAACAGGTTTGTGACTTACACATGTGGAAGTGTTCTTTTGAGCTAATGTTATTTTCACTCAGCTGTTGCAATATTTATTAATTCTCTGGCATTGGTGCCAGACTTTATGGCAGAGAAGATTAAAATATACCAGCAGGAATAGAACTTTAGACCTTTAAGGGATCTTCAAGATAATTTTGATAAGCTTTCTCATTTTCCTAATACGGAAATTTAGAGCTAATAGTGGGGAAGTGACTAGGTAGAGGGTTGTACTGGTTCGTTAGACTTTATAGACAACTGGAGTGTGGCCCCTTATTGCTGCTGCTGGGCTTTCTCCGTGAACTCACAATGGTATGTTTTCCACAAGTTTATTTGGCAGTTAGTCTGGAACTTGGAACACCTTTTTTTGGAAGGAAGCCCATTACAAATGGTAAACGTGCCAAAGACTCTGCCCTAGCGGCCTATGTAATCCATAATTCAGTGTTATAGTTTGATTTTTGTTTAGGCTCTTACATATTCTATCCTAGTCTCTCCTTAGTATGACCCAAAATATGGACTATGCATATTTTATATATTGCACATACTGGAAATAAAGCTACATGTATTGAGCTTTACTATATGTCCTGTGCTACATGGTTTTATATAGATTATCTCATTTAATTCTCTTACACAGAAAGAGCAGACACTGTTTGTAACCAGGTCACTTGATTAGGGAACCCCAACTCTTTGTCCCTTGCCAGATAAATTGTATCTCAGGGGTTTCAATAATGACCTAGAAACAATTCATTTTTTAATGTAACTATTAAAAATGATAATAAAGTAAAAATAATTTAAATTCTACTTTATTTTTAGTGAACATGAAATTATTTTCTACAAAAAATATTTAAAACTGGAGTCCTCCACTCTTGCTTGTAAAATAAAGGTAAGTCATCACTGAGTTTTAACTAATTTGACAACTGCACATGTTTTTGTATAATTTGTGCTTATGTTCTGTTGGTTTGGTAATATAGTTAGTTCAACTTTGTTCCTGGTAATCTTTACATAAAATTATAGTTTCAAGATAACCACAAGCAGTTTTGGCTCCATTATATCAAGAAAAAAAATGGAAAGTAAATAGAGCAGTTACAGAGAAGAGCATCTGAAAGTTAAAGGGATTTGGACTGGTATCTTGAGTATGAAAAATATCACAAAGATGAATTTTTGTGATGTGTCTGAAGTCCAGAGAATGGGTACTGAGCTGGAAGTCATGAGCCCAGAATATTAATTCTGCTTTGTTGCCTACCGTGGGCAAATCTCTTTATCTCTTTGGAACTACCTTATGAATCAATTATACTGCTAACAAAAAAATAAATCCTTGCTTTATACATGAGTGTTCATAAGATCATCATTTCTAATAACCAAAAGGTAGAAAAAACACAAATATCCATCACTCAATGAATGGATAAACAAAATATGGTATACCTATACAATGGAAAAGTATTTAGTCATAAGAAGCAATGAATTACGGATATATACTACAAACGTGGATGAACCTTGAAAACATTATACTCGTATATGAAAGAAGTCACTTCAAAGTACCACTTATTGTTTGAGTCCATATATATATGAAATAGGCAAATCCATAGAGACAACGTCGATTAGTTGATGTCTGGGGCTGGGGGCTGGGGGCATAGGGAGTGACTGGCAGTAGTACGGGGTGGCTTTTTTGGAGTGATATTATAAAACTGTGGTGATGGCCATACAACTCTGTGAATACACTGAAATGCATTGAAATGTATACTTTAAATGGGTTGATTGTTTAGGATGTGAATTATATCTCAAAGCTGTTTTTAAAAAAAATTAAGGGAGATAAAGTCTTTTTATGTTCACATTACTTCATACAGAGTTACGAGACTTTAGAATAAGAAAAAAAGTGATTTTCATAGGCAGGTAGCAGATTTACAGAACTAATTGTCCCAAGATGTTTCAGATAATATATATTGATAGCTTCCAAATTTAACTCAAGTAATTGATTTATTTAACATGAAATATTCATTCACCAAATATTTGAGTGCCTACCGATGATAGATACTGTAGGATGAGTAGTGATGTAATAAACTGGAATGACTGCCCCCATGTCGCTTACATTTTAGTCGGGTGAGACTGTGGGCTGACTCAATGAGTAAAATGTGTACGATAGTCAGTGATGAGAAAGCATATGGGGACTAAAAAGCAAAAGGGATTTCAGGGAGGTTAGGAGGTGGGTGTCTAAATTTAATGGGAAGTTTCCTTAATTGTTGAGGACAGTCACCTCTTTGGTGCCACACTCAGAGTTCTTGGCTCATGGGTCTAGTTTGTCCTTCATGAAGACCTGTGTCTTCATATTACATACAGTCGGTTCTGTATATGTCTCTGAAGGTGAGTGTCTTCTGTGACTGTTCTGTGGAAGTTCACGGAGGTGCGAAGGGTCGTTTGATTTAGGGAAATCCTAAACCCACAAAAGCGTGTTCTGGGGCAATAGTATATGAAAGTTCAAAATAATAGTTACTGATGCATGTTTTTGAACACTTTCTCAGTGGTAGGTACTGGGAATTTCAACACGTAATCCTCACAACCACCATGTGAAATCACTTTTATTACCTCATGTTATCACTGCCTCCGATGTTGGCCTTTGCGCAGGTTTTTACATGCTCTAAGTAGCAGAGGCATCGATGAACTCAGGTCTGTCTATTCTACATCCTGTTCCCTTCCCACTTTGCTACTCTGTTGTCCATAGCCACATGAAATGTCTTTTGGTTCAGAAACATGCATGAAATGAAGCAGCATAAAGCATTGGACCGGGCACTGCTGTAGAAGCCAGAAGTGCTCAGTGCCAAACTTGACTTTTGCTAATTGGATAATCCTTTGAGAAGTTAGAAAATCACCCGACCTCATCTTTTTTGTATGTGAACCAGAAGGTTATGTTAGATCATCTTGAGTTTCCCTTATACTTCTAAATTCTAAAAGACTGACTTACATTTGGTATTTCCGTCAGTACTCTGGGAAGCCTTCTGAATAGCCTATTTTGGGGTATGTGAAGGGTTCAGACTGGTATAGTTTACTTTTATTCTTTAAATTAACAAAACTTTATTTTAGTCCCTTTTGTATTTTCTGTGTATTTTTTTTCATTTCAAAATGGCATTCTTTTACATAAATAGTATTTCTGAGCCTCATAATAAATTGGAGTGCTGACCATTAAATTATAGGGAAAACTTAAAAATGAAAATGTATTTAAAGTTTATATTTGCTTTCCTGAATACTTCACTATTGCTAGCTTATACAAAAAAGTGACCTTAAATGTGATTATTGTTTAATATTATTACTTCCTGAACTTTTGTTTTATAATAGTTGCTCTCCTTTGGTGAAAAGCAGTGTGTGTTCATCAGGAAAGTTGTGGTACATGTGAGGCCAGTTTCAGCAAATTCTTCAACAAGCTCTCCTGCTCTAGGGTCAAGGATAGACCTCGAGAGGGTCCAAACCATGATGGCGTCCATGGGGTCCAAGTTATCACCTGGAGCTCAGCAACTGATGAGTATGGTTAAGTTTCAGCAGCAGGTAAGTAGGACTGCATTTCTTTCCAGATACCATTAAAAATGTCAAAAAATGATGGACATGTAGTGACTTAGTTTTCCGGGAACTTTTATTGATTTGACTGTTACCTTTATTTTACTGTTGTGAAAATGACATTTTGTAGACTTCCCCTCTTACAAAATATTTGTGTTACAGACTTTGGTTTTCCAAATGTGAAAGTTGACGGATGATATTTAACTATGAAAATTATCACTTATTGTGACTCAGTTGTGGGTACTACGTTTTGTTACGACCAGTTAAAGAGGGCTTTGTAGTAGAAATGTTAAAATATTCCAATGCAATTTTACTAAGTATGTTAGTATGTATTTTAATATTTTCTGTAGGAAACAGTACAGTCAAATGATTAAAAGCCCTGACTCTGGATTCAGGTGGCCTGGTTCGTGTCCCGGTTCTGCCACTCGCTTGTGGCGTTACCTTGTTGGCCCCGTTACTTTTAACCTTGGTCTCCTCAACTTGATATTGGATGGTAACTGTAGCTTGCTTCGTATGGATGTTTTGAGGATCAAATGAAAGAACGCACATCGCCTGACTCCTGAGTTAGCTGTCATTAGTATTCACAGTAACACTTACTTGTTTCCCTTGCTTAGAATCGTGTTGCCTTTGGAGAGCAGCTTCAGTCGGTTTTGGGAAATACCGGATACCAGTGTATGGTTGACCTGCATTCATCAGCGACATCAGGAGCCGTTGACAAGTCGTCCGCCACACCGTTTCCTTTTAGAACTGGACTGACATCTGGAAATGTGGCTGAAGACTTAAAAGCTTCCATGGATAAAAGTACACAGCCACCTGGTGGAGGGAATAGTACAAACCTCGAAGCGTGTAAAATTGTGCCACAAAACCATTCTTTTCTTGAGAATGATCTTAAAACTGCAGTATCTTCTTTCTTGCCAAAGAAAGCAAGTGACAACTCCAGTATACCTAAGTCTGAGTTGCTGCCCTTTCTCCAGAATTTGTGTAGTCAAGTTAACCATCTCCGTGTGGGACGTAACACCGAGCGTCCTGAAAACCTCACCAAGCCTGGTGAAGACGTTGTTGGTGTGGCGTAAGTATTTATCTTAAGATAAACATGCTTTAGATTTGGTAGGTGTAACTATTAACTGAAGAGAAACAGATTTATCTCAGTGAGTACTGCCTGAATACTGAATTACTCTCCATAGAAAATTTAAGAGTTTTTACATTTTACCATTGACATACTTATAGGGAGTAACTATTATACAAAGTAAAATTGGTTGCTTTGTAAGAGGTGCCTAATAGTGGAGGTGCTTAGGACTTCTCAGGGATTTTCTGAACGGATTACAACCATCAGATAGAGGTTGAAGTAGAAAGTTATTTACATGAAGAGAGAGGGGCTGTAGATTCATAATCTTTACATTGTTTTTATTTATGTTTGTACTGTTTTTTGCTGGGTATGTTAGGCGGGCCAATGTATCCTATCTTTTTAGGTCATGTTTGGCCTAGGCTAATTTGGAACAATCAAAATTACATTAGGATGACAGTAATTTATAGTATACAAGCTCTTATCCTGATTTTATAATCCCATGTTTTTAGTAGCACATGTTTAAGAGGTAGTTAAGTATTTAGTATGTCCCTGTTCTTTACATAAATATAGTGTGTCAAAATAGTGTTGTAGACTGGAATTCAGGTCTCTGGTCATAGTTTTGGTTTAAGCACTTTACCACACTGTTTAATCTCCCATAAATTAGAGTTTTCATCTGAAAATGACATAGTTGGATTACTTTGGAACTAAACAATACCAACCAAGCAACAAGATCTAATTGACACATTTTTTTCAAGCGTCTATGCAAGATTCACAAAGGTAGATTATATCTTGAGTCATAAAGTAAACCTAACCAAATTTAAAAGGATTGGAATCATACAAAATACATTCTCTGACCATAAATGAATCCAACTAGAAATCAGTAACAGAAAAACAAGAAAATTTCCAAACATTTGGAAATTAAATAGCACACTTCTAAATAATCTGTGGTTTAAGAAGGACGACTCAACAGAAATTTTTTTTTTTCTTTTAATTGCGGAAGGTGAACAGAACTTTATTGGGGAACAGTGTGTACTTCCAGGCCTTTTTTTTTTTTTTCAAGTCAAGTTGTTGTCCTTTCAATCTTAGTTGTGGAGGGAGCTGTTCAGCTTCAAGTTGTTGTCCTTTCAGTCTTAGTTGTGGAGGGCGCAGCTCAGCTCCAGGTCCAGTTGCCGTTGCTAGTTGCAGGGGGCACAGCCCACCATCCCTTGCGGGACTCGAGGAATTGAACTGGCAACCTTGTGGTTGAGAGCCCACTGGCCCATGTGGGAATCGGAGTTAGGAACATGGAGCTCTAACTGCCTGAGCCACCGGGCTGGCCCATCAACAGAAATTTTAAGAAATACATGGTAATTAATGAAAATACAACAGACCAAACTTTGTGGGATTCAGCTAAAGAAGTGCTAAGGATATTTCTAGCACTAAATGCTTACATTAGAAGAGAGAAGAGGTCTCAATAACACAAAACTACAACCCCTCAATCAAGATGAAATAGATCATTGGAATAGTCCTATCACCATTACAGACATTGAATTTTTAATTTGAATGCCTAGCAAAATAAACCCAAAACAAGCTGAAAGAAGGAAATGACAAACATGAAAATCAATGAAGTACAGAACAGAAACATTAAGAAAATCAGTGAAGCAAAAAGCTGATTCTTTGAAAATTTTAATAAAATTGATAAACTTCTGGTAGGACTGGCCAGTAAATCTAGCAAAGATAAATAGAGAGAAGACACAAATCACCAATATCATGAATGTAACAGGAGATACTGCTACAGGTCCTGGAGCCATTAAAAAGGTACAGGAATGTTGCAAACAAGTTTTCCTGCTCATAAATTTGACAGTTTGTAAGAAACTGATTAATTCCTCAAAAACTATGAACTCCCAAACTCAACCAATATGAAATATACAAACAGAATAGTCCTACAACTGCTAAATGTACTGAATTCATCATTTGAAAGCTCATGTAAAGAAATATCCAGGTCCAGGTTTTTCCAGTCGAGAATACCACCAAACTTGTAAAGAACACCAAATTTACACACTTCCAGAAAACAGAAGAGGAATGAAGACTTCTCAATTCATTTTACAACGCCAGTATATTCTGATACCAAAATTAGATTTTCCAAAGAAAAATGAAATGCATAAAAAATACATGTAAATTCATATAAAATATATAACTAAAAATAATTATAAAAACACATAAAAATCTAACAAAACATATGCAGAACTTAGATATTGAAAATCATGAGATACTGATGAAAGAATCAGAGGCAACCTAAATAAGTGGAAAGACATACCATGTTTATGGATTTGAGGACTCAACTTAGTAAAATGTCAGTGCTCCTAAGTTGACCTATGTTTAATGCAATTCCTATCAAAAGTTCAGCAAGATTTTTTTGTAAATATAGACAAGATTATTCTAAAATTTGGAAATGGAAAGATAAAGAAATTAAAATGCCTGAAACAATTTTGAAAAAGAAAAATAAAGTGATAGAAATCACTACTTGATTCCAAGACATATTATATAGCTACGGTATTTGAAACTGGTATTGGCAGAGGAACAGACACATAAATCAGTAGAATAGAGCCCACAGAAATAGCCCCACACAAATATACTCAACTGATTTTTGACAAAGGAGCAACAGCAATTCTGTGAGGCAAGGATAGTCTTTTTAACATATGGTACTGGAGCAACTGGATATCCACAGGCAAAAGTGAACTGTGACCCAAACATCATACCTTACACAAAAATTACTTCACAATGGATCATAAACTTAAATGTAAAATATGAAGCTATAAAACTTTTCTAGTAATATATAGGAGAAAATCTTGGAGACCTAAGATTAGGAGGCAACTCCATAGATAGAACACCAAAAAGCAGGATAATTGAAAATTTGATATATTGGACCCATCAAAATTTCAAACTTTAGCCCTGGGAAAGACTGTTAAGAGAATTAAAATACAAACTATAAAGTGGGAGATAAGATTTGCAAATAACAAGTCCAATAAATAAAATATTTAAAATATATAATGAACTGTCAAAACTCAACATTAAAAAAAAATCCCATCAGAACATGGGCAAAAGACATAAAGAGACATTTTACCAGAGAGGATGTGCAACTAGCAAATAAGCACATGAAAAGATGATCCACACTGACTTCAGGACTATCAGGGAAATGCCGCAGAAGCCACAACAGGTAACACTACACAGTTACGCGAATGGCTCAAATAGAGAAACACAGTTTACAATACCAAATGCTGACGAGGCTGTGGGAAACTGGATCTCTCGTACGTTGCTGGTGGGAATGTAGCTGGGACAGCCAGTCTGAAAAATATTTTGGCAGATCCCTGAAAACTAAACATACAGGTACCATGTGACCCGGTGTCCCAGAGAAAGGAAAAGCTAATGTCCACACAAAAATCTGTATACAATGGCCCATATTTCTTTGTTTGTGATAGCCCCAAACTGGAAACAAATGTCTTTAAAAAATGAATGGTTAAATAAACGGTGGTGTGTTCATATGACATATGCTAATCAGCCATAAAAAAGGAACAGACTGTTGATACACGCAACAGCTTGGATGGCTCTCAAGGGCATTATGCTCAGTGACAAAAGACAATCTCAAGAGGTCACACATACTGTATGATTCTGTTTCTGTAACATTCTCAAAATTATAGACATGGAGACCACATTAGGGATTGCCACGTATCCTAATGGAGGGGTAAATTAGGGTAGTGGATGTGACATTACAGGGGTGGCAGAAGGGAGACCTTTACAGTTAAGGAATAGTTGTGCATCTTGATTGTGGTGATGCTTATGTGAACGTGTGTACACGTGAGAAAGTGATGTACACACACCTTGTACTAACATCAGTTTCTTGGGTTTGATAGGAAAGGTAAGCAGTTAGGTGAGATGTAGCCGCTGGGACCATCAGGTGACGGGTACGGGGACTAGTATCTTTACAGCTTCCAGAGACTCTAGACATATTTGGACATAAAGTATTAAAAAAAAAAAAAACTGCTTTCATCTATTCTAGAGTAGTGGTTCTCAAACTTTTTGGTTTTTAACACTCTTAAAAATAATTGAGGGCTCTAAAGAACCTGTGTTTATGTAGGCTATATAAAATATTTATTTGTTTAAAGTAAGAGTAAAACCATTACATAGTAACATCATTTTATGAAAAAATATATTTTCTAAAAACATGTTAGTGAGAATGGTATTGTTTTAAAGTTGTGCCAATCTATGTGAGTTTTTGGTTGATTCTCCTATATGTTGCATTATAACATATACAATCAATAGCTACTACACCACAGTAAACGTACTGAAAACAAACTGAGTTAATCTCTGAAAAAAATATTTATTTATACCCTAAACCCACTACCCTAGCAAATTCTAGGAGTCAGAAGAATAGACAACTACACATTCTATATTAGTCTTCAGAGCAATAACATTACACATGTGTAGCCTCTGGAATATGTCACTGTACATTCATGAGAATATGAGGATGAAAACGTCACATAACGTGTTAATGATACTATAAAAATACTTTTACCTCATGGAACCCCTGAAAAAGTCATGGAGATCCCAGGGTTTTGTGGACCGTGCTTTGAAATTCTATCCTACTGTTCATTCACAGTGAACTCCAGAAAATGGTATGCTTTTTATTATTTTGGTTTTAATTTGCCCATTACAGAAAAATATGAATATTTTTCATATTAGGTTAGAAAAGATCTTCTCTGTACTTTAGTAAGGTTGTGTGGATGAAAAAAAGACAAAACTGTTTAAATTGTTCGTGGGGCACTTGGAAGTCATACATGGAGACCTTAAAATTTTTTTAGCAAGATCAGTTTTTTTTTTTTTTTTAATTTTATTTATGGTAATTTATTTTTTTATTTTTTTTTTAAATTTATTGGGGTGACAATTGTTAGTAAAATTACATAGATTTCAGGTGTGCAATTCTGTATCACATCATCCATAAATCACACTGTGTGTTCACCACCCAGAGTCAGCTCCCCTTCCATCACCATACATTTGATCCCCTTCACCCTCATCCCCCACCCCCCAACCCCCTTACCCTATGGTAACCACCAAATTACGTTCCCCAGATTAATTTTCAAACCCGTGGCCATCCTGTGGTCACCGACTGCCCTCCAATCCCCTCACCCTCCCCCCCACCCCCCACTCCTAGCAAGATCAGTTTTGATTTTGATTTTGAGCTCAAAATCAAAAAGGTCTCTTCTAAAGACTTGTTGTTTGAGGGTAGAAACTCTGTCATCATTTTTATATTCTCATTTCAATTGTCTGCCTACATGTTTAAAGAATTAAAGAAATAATGCTTTGGGCCTGCAGGATTGTGGTTGTCTGTTGTGTATGTATTTTAGAACCTGGAAATACGTTGTAAGGAGAGAGCACAGTTATGGAGACAGATTTCAGCATGTATGTGGCTGCTTGTTGTACGGTTATAATATCAGGGATAATTACTATCTTTCAATTTATCTCTAGAATGGGAGAGCCACCCGTTTGCTCCTACTTGGAAAAGATTCTTTCTAAAAATGTGGAACTGATGGAAAAGAAACTTATGGACCACATCGACCAGCGAATCTATAAACTCCAGGAGCACATTGATAACAAGATCGCTTTGTTAATGGACTTGCTGCAAAATCCCAACTCCCCACCCCCTGGGACGCCTCTCAGACGTTACGACTCCGGAGAGAGACTTTCAAATGGAGAACGATAAGTGCTCAACATGTCCAACGTACTGCAGATATTTATTACTTATTTATTACAACGCCAAGCCCCGAAACGTTCAAAGCAAGTGTTTAATGTCATTTGAGGATCGTCATCCTACATGAAGTGACCTCAGTGTTCATTTTAACTGTACTTGTTATTGTAAATCCAGTACTGTACACTAAGAGTTAACGTGCTCGGGTCGTAAATTATTTTTGTTCGCAATATTTTTCACTCTTACAGAAATTTATGTGTACATCTGTGTTATTTAAGTGTTTAAAAATTTTAAGGATTTCTAATACAGTTCATATGTGTTGGACAGAAGTATATTTTTTATTTATGAAACACCTTATTTCATCGTGTTAGGAGTATGAAAAATAATGCTTAGAGTATTTGATAATTTTTCTTTTTCTAATTGATTGTTCTTGGTAAATTGGATACGTAAGACTTGGAATCTTTAATTCAGATCATTAATTTACATTTTGTTTATCTCAGATAATGAAGAAGATGCAATACTTGGCATCTGTACATAAACACTGAGATCGTTACAGTATTGTTTCAGTATAGTGTACCAGTAAATAGGAAAGTGCAATCAGAACTGTTCCTGGTAGGATTATCACTTTAGATTGAGTGATGCCGAATGAGAGAAGTCATCTTATTTTACATCAATGAACCCAGAAAGTATAAGGAGCTCTCCTTTTCGGAGCTGACACAGGTTCTCCTTCCCAGAGGCCTTTTGTGGTGTTTACCTGTGAGGTGCTGAGGCTCTGCGTGTTAGGAGTAAGGCCTGGGACTCAAGGAGAGGGCTGTTCTCACCGGCAGACTTAACGTTCAGAAATTATAAGTATCGTATGTGTGTTGATATATTTGCATCTAAAAAATAAAGGTGTCCACTCTGGGAACTCCTTGTCTTAAGTAAACAGCAATATTTTATTTTCACTGAACCTTTGCTTAAAATGTTTTATTTTAAAAGAGGTGTTTCACACACTTTGGGTGAATTTATTCTTTAAAATGATGGCTAATTTATATACTCTGTTCAATTTTATATTACAAGGTAACACACTATATGGAATACACTCCAACCACAGTCACTGAGGATTTGCATATCACTTGTTCCAGTCTTTCTCTGATTTGTGGGACATTACAACATATACAGCTATAAAAATAGTATCTGTCATTCAAGAGAAATCTGTCTCAGTTAAAGTCGAACCAGCTGTTTTACAGCTTCTGGTATTTGTAGCTTCTTCGTGGATTCACCAAATGCGTCCCCTTGATTGTAGCTACAATCACTACCTTCAGAGCGAGGACCAGGCATGGAAATAGATGAAGACGGTTGAAAAATTAATGATAGCTTTTCCTGCGTATATTGATGATAAAATAGAATCGTGGAGTAAGATCACAATCATTTTTAAAAGTAATATTTGGCAATATGAGATTTGATATATTAGTGATTTCCTTGCATATTCTATGAATTGTATGCATGTTATGACTTTGTGAACTTGACATTTGTGTAGCAGAGCGTAGGGTACGGGACAGTGATCCATGGGTCAGCAGAGGACCGCAAGACAAACTGATACAGGTTTCTCACTCCCATGCCCTGGCGGAAGTACCTGGCATACCTTGAGGGACCACATGAGGAAGTCATGGCCAGGTGCAGGCAGAGAGTCAGGACCTGGGGCACATGCTTTTATTAGGGTCTGTGGGTGGAATGCTTTGGGGTTCCTGGGGTAAGGCTGGATTTGTCCATTCATACCAAAAAGAGTAGAGTTTTGGCCAGCTCCGTGGGGCTCTTATCTAGGCACACAAGGGGAAGGTGGGGGAAGACTTAATCACACAGGCTGTTGGGGGAGTCATAGCAAGAACTTACATTTACTTGTGCCTCTTTGGGCTGCTGTCTATGGCACGTGCTTGCACGAGGGGTCTAGTATCAGATTAAGGCCACCACAGGCCACTTGACCAAACAAAATTGATGCCAAGGCAGCAGGTGATTGAGAGGCTGGTTTTTTTTGTTTTTCCTTTTATGTCCTAAATTATAGCTCACTGGCAATCCACATTTAATGGCTATTCAGGAGTGAGGAGAGTGACGGCGTCCTGAGGCCCAACATGGAGGAATGGACAACAGCCGTGTTGACAATCAGTGAGTTGGACTTTGGGGTTCCATCTGGGTCCCCGGGGCTTGTTTCTTCTCGGTGGGAAATTCTCCGTAAATTCACACTCACCAGGACTTTTACCCAGGTCAGTATTTTCTGCCAAGTGCCCATCCTGTGACTAAGCTGGGTCAGGGGGTGGCAAACACCCCGATACCAAAATCGCATCTCTGCTAGAAGAGAGCTACCCGGATCCCAGGCTACTGGGAGGAAGCCCAGGAGCCACCCTTACCTGGCCCAGGTCCCGTCCCCACGCCTCTTCCACAGCTCCTTCTGCTCCCAGCTTTCTCATCCTTACCTACACTCTCCTGCGTGGCCAAGGACCTTGCTATGGCCCTGGTACCTGCCTGGAGAAGAGGCCAGTGTTACCCAGGGGAGAGGGTCTCCCTACGGAAACCCCACGCCCTCAGAGCGCTTAGTGCTCCAGGCTCCGGGGCATGTAATCGTCTGGACAGACAGTCTGCCCTCAGATGTTAGCACACGCCAAGGTTTGGAAACGGATTCCGAGCCTTTGAAAAACCCAAATGGAAGGCGTCCATATTTCAGAGTCTCAAAGAGAAGGCTCCATGTAATATTGGGTTGGCGTGAAAGTAATTGCAGTTTTTGCGTTTTAACCTTTTAAACCACAATTACTTTTGCACCAACCTAATAAAATTGAAATAGGATTTACCACCAGGAAAAAGTCTCTCATTTGGAGACATCGTATTTCTCTTTTTGCCTAGGCTACTGTGAAGCTTCAGTCTAAACTTCATTTTCAAACGTTCTCTTTTCATCCAAGCATCTAACACAATGATATCCCTACCGGGTAAATTGCTTACATGCCTTCTTTTTATTTTCTACTCTCGCTCTCCTTATATTGCAATATAATATTACAAGCTGTTTGCCCCAAGTCCCAAAGTGGGTAATACACAAATGTAGGTACATTTATAACTAAACACAACAAAAATGCTAGAGGCAGAGAGGGTTATTTTCCATATTGCATTTATTCAAAAGTACACAAATAGGTTATGTCGTACATAATATAATGTAAACCCTGTCAAAATTGACTGGAATAAGAAAACATTCTACTAAGAAAGAACTATTGCTCATGAGGACATCTGTGCCCACCCAAGTCAGAATCCTTCATTTCCATCACAGAAGCACGGTGGCAGAGGATCAAACTTGTCATAGAAATTACGTTCGACACAGTACTGGAAGTTGGGATCCAGCCCAGTGGTGATGGGTGTGGCTGCGGTGACCTTGTCCTGCGTGACCATGGCTGGATTATTTTTTAAGGCCAAACAAACAGGTGCCTTTGGAGCTCTTAAGAAAAGACAGACACAACACAAGGGATTACATTTTTTCTTCTCAGTCCACTTGTTACATGGTCAGGGGTCTCTGGGGAGTTTAGGGCTGGAGCCAATCACACATGGTGACAGCAGCCTGACATGGAAGCTCTCTGGCCCAGTCTCCAGTTCCTGCCTAATTTCTTCCCCTCCTAAGATTGCTAGAAATGTAAAATCAGATTTCAGGAATAAGGGAGAGTGAACTGCAAGTGTGGATCACCCGGCTGACCCCTGCAGGCCCCCCACCCCCTCCCAGTGCAGAGCATGATGGGAAGGTGCCCCAGCCGGCATCCCCCGGTTCTAGAATCTCCCTTCTAGCTCACAAGTTCCCTGAATGGAAACACCACTACTTCTGACAACTAATCTCTCCCATGTTTGAAGGGTCCTCTCCCCCAAATGTAATTATCACTTATCTGATCTACACTTCCTTGTCGGGCGTCCCCCAGGATCTTCACACAGCTCAGCTCCCCATAGTCCTACAGGCCACCTCACTGTCCTGTCCCTGAGGCCACGAGGCCACGGGCAATGAATGCGAGGACACCCCCAGAGCTCCCAGCTCAGCAAGAGGAGATCAATTCAGCGCGTCCTCTGAGTGAACGCGAGGCAGAGACTCATTCACACAGCCTCCCCCACCGTCCTCGGTGCCTGGGACTCGGGGGCGGGGGTGTGAGGGGGTGGGGACGCCCAGTCAGGGTGCTGAGCTGCCCAGCTGAGGGTAAACTCCATGAGGTAGGTGACAGCCAAGTAGCGCTGTCACACACAACGCCATGCCAGAGGGGAAGAAGCCAAGATGCTATACTCCCCTGCCTCTGCCTGTTCCAACCTGCCCGCTGTTCCTGACCTCCCCCAGGACGTGGCCCCAGGGCAAGGAAAGACCCCACTGGAGTAGAGAGCCCCGGGGTCCCATTGGAGGGGCTCCAAGGGGTTCACTCTTACGCCACTCACCTCAATATGCTGGCCAATTTGCAGAAAAGACAGAGGAAGCAGCACATGAGCACAAATGCAGCGATCAGTAAGGAGCCTCCAAGGGCAATCATAATCTGAGTGTCAACCTTCTCAATCATGGTCAAAGCCAAGCGGGCACCTGGGCAGAGAAGTGCAGGCAGGCACGAATATATTCACTGATAGAGTCAGGACCGACCCCTGGCTGTTCATCAAATTTATATTTTATGGGAATCACCAAGCAAATGACATCTTTTCCAAAATGTTATGCTGCACCACACTGAGAAAATGCAAACTCATTTTGTAAGTAATATGTTTTAAGGAAAAAAGTTTTTAATTCTGCATGACAACTGTCATGCCATCCCATGATTTACGAGATTCCAGGCACCCTTCACCCTCATTCTCTCTCTAGGATACCATAGGCCTTTCTGCTATTTTTCCTCCTAAATCTTCCCAGGAAATCCAGTATGTCTGGAATAAGCAAGTTGTTTAATCTAATACCCTGAAACTGGAGAACCATGAGCCAGGAAAGAAATATAAACAATGTGACTGCTAAGCATACTTACTACACTTAAACCATCCAGATCTGGATGAAGGCCAACTATAAAATAAGTTTTCAATTAAAAAAAAAATTTAGGGAGCAGGGTATATTATCAAACCTGTAATTTGAGAAAGAGAGATCTGATCATCTGTTTTAGGAGGAATTCCAAGGATCCAAGGTCGAAGAGCTTGCTTTAGAAGCACAGCCACCATCCAGCTCCAACTTCTATGTCACAGGCTTTGTGACATCAGCTCTCTGGATACCAGCTCTCTGTCACGGAGTTCTAAATTCTCTTCCACGTGTAGTTATATTTTTAATTCCCATGAAATAGAAGTACTATCTTGAGTCACTTAATTCTAAGTCTTCACCTTTTCAGGTCTTATTTCCCTCATATTAATTTTCAGCATTTGACTGCTAATCAAAAGCAAGTTTAAGTTTTCAATTTCAAAATTAAAAGAAAATGGCAGAAAGGTGGGTAGGTTAAAAATACTCTTACACTCAAAAGTTCATTTATAGAAGACTGGGTAGAATTTATGTTTTAGCTACACAATGAAATAATATGGAGCCATTTACTAGGATTCAAGCATATGCTCATTGACTTTGGAAGATTTCTACACTTTACTGTGTTAATAAACAAAATTTAACAGTAAATTTGAAGATTTGATGGGCTTTATTAATTCATGAATTGGGCAGCATCTCATCTAGCAAGGAAGCAGGGAGAGACTGTGAGGGGTTATACAAGATGGAAGGCTTTTCATAAAAAGGAATGAAATTTTGCCATTTGTGACAACAGGAGGATGGACCTGGAGGGCATTATGCTAAATGAAATAAGACAGACAGAGAAAGACAAATGCCGCATGATTTCACTTATAGGTAGAATATAAAAATGAAAAAACAAAATACATGAACAAACAAAACAGAAACAAACTCATAGATACAGCGAACTGATGGTTGCCAGAAGGGAGGGGTGTCTTGGAGATGAAGAAGATGAAAGAGATGGAGAGGTACAAATTTCCAGTTACAAAAATAGCCACAGGGATGTAAAGTACAGCACAGGAATATACTCAATAATATAATAATTACATATGGCGCCAGATGGGTACTAGACTTATGGTGATCGCTTTGTAAAGTATGCAAATGTCTAATCACTATGTTGTACACCTGAAACTAACAAAATATTGTATGTGTCATGCAGGGTCTCAGCTCCCACTCCCCGCACAAGAACACAGGACGTGGTGAAGCCAAAAAGGAACACCCACGGAGCCATAGATAGGGGAGTCATAGCACTATATTCTCGATGGCGGCTGGTAGAGACACAAAAGCAAACATCCGCCAGTACCCCAACAGGGGGGTCTTCCCCAAGTCTCGCTGGCAGCCGGGCAAGACACAGGAAGTAAGATCCACATGATCCACAATCCGCCATCCACTTGCTAACTGCACTTCCGCCATCCGCCATCCACTTCTCTGCCAACCAACCAACCCCCTAGCGTAGCCATGGCAGTTATATTAGTGGCTAATGGCTAACTGGTTACAGCTGATGGCCAACTAGTCACAGCTGATGGCCGGCCATCTACTACCCGAGCCAGCACCTTTCCACGTGAGGCCGAGAGCCTGGAAACTGCTCTCTGGGTCTCTGTCCCCACAGTATGTCAACTATTAATTGAAAAATAAATTTAGGGGGGGAAATGGAAGGCTTTTATAGAAAGGAAGGTGGGACAAGGAAGTTATCGACAAGAGAAAAATGAAAGTTCATTGCAGAAAAGAATTCAGGTGACCATGCTTCCACACTGGCTGAACTGTAGTGTTTCCATTGGCTGGGCTTGTCTCTGGACAAAAGGAAAATCTTCCTTCCTCCTGCTGGAATAGTAAGTAGCTACACTTCCTGTTTGGAAGTTCAATGTACCTCTCTTCCTGTTGGAATCTGTAATTGACATCTTTCTGTTTGGGGTGATTGAAGAGGAATAGTAGGGCATGAGAATTCCCTCTATCGGGCTTCCTGACTTCAATTTTAGTTGAAGTTTCCTTTATGAAGTTTCACAATAGTTAAAAGGATTACTAAAATAAAAATTGACTAGGATACCTGTTCTAGTCAGGTGTGTTTGATTTAAGGTACTCATACCCAGCCAATCTAATAACATTAAATGAGTAGACTCCAGATGAACACAAGATGGCTTGGATGTGTTTTCCTCTGCTCCTCCCTGTGAAATAAATTTAGTAATCCCTGGAAGTAAGGACGGAAAAAAAAAAAAGCAAAGGTCTAACAAAAGAGAACTCTGAAAGTTGGAAAGAGGAAAGTAAACTGGTTAGGGACCCCAGGCCTGGATGAGCAACATAGCAGCAGGACAGAAGGAGGTGGCCCAGGCCTGGTGTTTTCCAACTCTGAATCTAGCAACAGAAGATGGCTCCAGTGGGTTTATCCCCCTTGGATTTAATGTAAGTCCTGCTGACAAGCCCAGACTAGCCAAGCAACAGTGGCACGGTGGATCATGTGGGAGCTTCACCGACAATAAGTGACAAGGGGAAGGGCTCTTGCTGGTCCTGAGACTTCTTCTCCACTGAGAGATAGTGGGGTGGCCAGCGGGAAGCCCAAAGGGGATCCCACTATGACAAGCATCTTTGTTCCCAAGGACCAGAGATTCCCTTCTTCCACCTAGACACACAGGTGGGCCTACCCTGGGAAATCTCTTTCTGCTTCTTCAGATAGCACTAGTGGGAACCTGGGGGCCCCAGTGGCACCAGAGAAGCTAAGCAGATCAAAATAGAACAGTAAAGCCTTTGAACATTAAATTGTCCTTGGAACCTCATCCCACAAAAGTAGGCCAGGATCTGCATGCTAACCCTAAGTGGGTGGCTAAGTGATAAAAGATTTAAATAGGGCTTAGAGTCTCCTAACATAATAGCCATGACATCCAGGATTCAATGGAAAGACACCTGTCAGACCAAGAACCAGAGAAATAATATCTAAATAAGAAAAGATCATGCATGAATTGATGCCAACAGCAAGATGAATTAAACATTGGAATTGTCCAGAAAGGATTTAGAACATCCATCATAAAATGTCTTCAACAATCAATAACAAATTTTCTCGAAACAACAAAATATAGAAATATCAGCAAAGAAACGGAAGTTATAACAAAAGACCCAAATAGAAATTATAAAACTGAAAAGTACATTAACAAATTAAACAGAAACAAAAAACCTCACTGGACGGGCTCAAGAGCAGAAGGAGATGACAGAACTGAATCTGTGAACTAAAGGACAGAACAATAGAATTTACCCAATCTGAACAAAAATGAGCAACACCTCGAGGACCTGTGGGACTATAACAAAAGAGCAACATTTATGCCATTAGAGACTTAGAATGAAGGAGAAAGAGAATGGAGCTAAAAGAGTTTTTGAAGAAATCATAGCTAAAAACTTCTCAAATTTGGCAAAAGACACAAACTGACAGATTCAAGAAGCTGATAAAACTCCAAGCAGTATAAACCCAAGATAATCCATGGCAAGACACATTATAATAATTAAACTGCTGAAAGTTAAAGACATAGAAACAAACTTGAGAGCAGACAGGGAGAAATAACACATTATCTATAAGGGAGCACCAATTCAATGGCCAATGAACTTTCATCTGCAACCACGGAGGCGAGAAGGAAGTAGCACATGACATTTTTCAGAATTTGAACTGTCAACTTCAAATTCTATATCCAGCAAAACTATCCTTCAGGAATGAAAAGGATAAAAGGCTTTCTCACATAAAGAAAAACTCAAAGAATTTGTTCTAAACAGATCTAGCCTGTAAAGAATGGTTAAAAATAATAACAATAATAAAGTGAAAATAGCTGATAAAGGTGATGGCGGGGGAGGAGTTTAGCTACTATGGTCAAGGAAGGCCTTTGTGAGTAAGTGACATTTCAGCAGAGGTCTGGAAAAAGGAAGGGAGCAAAATGAGGAGGTGTTTTCTAGGCAAAAAGGAATATCAACAACAGAACCCTGACGCTGCAATGGGTTTGATGTGTTCTAGGAACAATAAAAGGGCCATTGTGGCTGGAGTGAGATGCATGAAGGGTGTCAGTTGGGGTTTTGGGAAGTAACCCATGTAATCTGGCTGCAGAGCCTGTGCTTTGAAACATGGACCAGTTCTCACACTCAGCATGCGTCCATGTCAACTGGAGGGCTTCATGAAACACTGGTCCCCCACCCAGAGTTTCTGCTTCAGTATGTCTGAGGTGGGGCCTGTGCATTTGCATTTCAAAAAAAAGAGTTCCCAGGTGATACTGATGCTGCTGGCTCGTGAGTCAGACTGAAGAACCACAGCTCAATATGCAGTCATGTGCCCCATAAGGACGTTTTTCAGTTAACGAGGATCTGCATACACTACAGTGGTCCCATAAGGTTATATGGGAGCTGGAAAATTCCTATCACCTAGTGACATCATAAGCATCATAATGTCACAGCACAACACATTATGCACTCGTGATGCTGGTGTAAACAAACCTGCTGCACTGCCAGTCGTATAGAGTATAGCACATGCAATTATGGGCAGTCCACAATACTTGATAACAAACAACTGTTGTTACTGTTTATGTATCCACTTTTTGCTGTTACTTAACTTTTTATTGTTCTCTTAGAGTGTACTCTTTCTACTTATAAAACAAAAAGTTTGCTGTAAACCACTACACTGTGTGACTCTGGCAGCGGCCTCATCCATGTTTACCGTGTCTCTCGATTACATCATTTTCTCTTGTGCTTGATTTAATCTTGTGTTGTTTTGCCCAGTAACATGCAGTGCAGGCTGGTAGCCCAGGAACACTAGGCTAACCCATACGGCCTAGGTGTGTATCAGGCTAGACCATCTAGGTTTACGTGAGTGCACTTTGTGATGTTCACACACAAAGAAATCGCCTAATTGCATGGTTAGGATAACTCTGTTTAATCTTTGAGAAACTGCCAAACCATTTTCCCAGTAGCTGTCCTATGTTACATTCAAGAGCAGTGTTGAAGAGTTCCAATTTCTCCGCATCCTTGCCAACACTTGTTATTTTCTGGTTTTGATTCTAGTTTTTGTTTCACATCCTAATGGGAGTGAAGTGGTGTCTCACTGTGGTTTTGATTTGCATTTTTCTGATCACTAATGATGTTCACTATCCCTTTTATTGGCCATTTATGTCTTCTTTGGAGAAATATCAATTTTGGTCCTGTGTCCATTTTTAGTTGGGTTGTCTTTTAATTATTGAGTTGTAAGAACTCTTTACATATTCTAGATATGAAGCTTCTTTTCAAAACCATCTTGCTTCAGGCCCTAATATTAGGTCGGTGCAAAAGTAATTGTGGTTTTTTCAATTATTTTTAACCTTTTAAACCACAATTACTTTTGCATCAACCTAATATTAACTTTATTCTTTTAACACCAGATGTAGAGAAATCATAAATACTTTCTCCCCGACTCCAAGAAGGGAAATCAATTGCTAGTGGCTTACTTTGGAGTGATCTAAATACCATTCACAATGAGCAGCCTGCTGGTACGATACTCCACGTGGGGATAGGTCCCCAGGCCCTGGTAGGGAGGGTAGGGACTGCCGACTCTACTTAGTGCCAACTGTGGTCTCCACCAGGAAATTCCAGATGCAGAGCCAGTCTGGGAGGCGCCAGCCTGTCAGAGACCCACCGTGCCCTGGTCCTGCAACTCACTGCCGATGAGGACTGCACCTGGACACTAGAAAGACCAGAAAACAAGAGCATCAGAATCATCTTCTCCCACGTCCAGTAAGTACAGGTTTCCATTCCGACTGAGCGTGGTCGGACTCTCTGGCCACACGAGGGAGTCTCGGTGGAGAGAAGTCGGCTGCTCCTCTAGGTGGCAGTAACATGCTCGGCCCGAGGAGGATAGTGGGAAATGAACATGTCACTCTTACTGGACACGTCCTGTGTGCCAGGCCTGTGCCAGGTCCTCATGTTCAGAATATTATAAGCCTCATGCCATAGTATGAAGTCAGAGTGATAATTCCACTTCACAGTCCAGAAAACTGAAATCAAGACAGGTTAAATCACTTCTCCAAAGTTACACAGCAGGGAACTAAGGCGGTAGAAGAAGTCCGGTGTCTCTACCCGCGTGTCTCTTCCTCTAAGTCATTTTGGAAATGTGTCCTCTCAGGGCCTTTGGAGAGACCCTGTCAGAATGGGCAGAAAACATAACCCTGGGCTGCCCTGTACAGGGCAGGACGTGGGACTGCATGACGAAGTGGTGATGTCAGGAAAGGAAGGGACAACCAGGAAGATGCTAAGTGTGCTTGACCTTGGTAGAGGTGACCCTTTAAGAAAAATTGCTTCACCTTTCACCAGCTTTGGATTTCAAATGACAAAGGGGACCAAGTCTAAAAAAGAAGGTTCTACACCAGATAGTCATGGGGACAGGAGAGATGCAAACAGAATTATGCCACCATCAACACTGACTCGAGAACAATTTCATCACCCCCCAAATCTCTGTCCCCATTAACAGTTATGGTTGCATAATTTCTTCATATGAGACGTTGGCAAAGCAGCTCAGCTCCCTGAGCCATTTTCGATGGCTGTTATGGACGTGTGGTGTGTGGTCTGATGTTGAGGGAGGTGTGTGTAGGTGGTGGTGGGGCGGGTTCTTGGAGACGATGAGATGAAAACAGAAGTGCCAAAACTTGGTAAACTGTGCTAAAAATATGAAAAATCGATATTCTGTGAAACCCCCTTTGCTGGTGACTCTTTATCCACAGGTGTGTTCTGTTCACCGGTTTGATCCAGAGGGAAGTTGTGAAAGTGAAAACATTCAAGTTTTTGATGGAAAGTCTACCAAGGGGACTCTGCTAGGGAAAGTCTGCAGCAAAAATGACTATGTTCCTGTATTCGAATCATCATCCAATACGTTGACGTTTCAAATAGTCACTGACTCTGCCAGAATTCAAAGAACTGTCTTCATCTTCTACTATTTCTTCACTCCCGGCACCTGTGAGTTCTCATTTATTCGTCCTGTGCACACCGCGCCTGTGAGTGTGGAAGGTTCACACTGTCCTGCCTGCATTGTAACCTTGAGTCTGAGTCTGTTCCGTCAGAGACACGTCTGTTCGTGAGAGCAGTGGTCTCTACCTTGTGTGCGTGAGATCACCTGGAGAGTTTGTGAAATCAGGTTCCTGGGCCCCATCACAGAGGTCCTGATTCGTGGGTGCTGGAGTGGAGCCCATGAATGTGCCTTTCTAAGCAGCTCCCAGAGGAGGCAGAAGGCGGGGCGGATCAGATGGCTACTGATGAGGGGTACTGTGTTAGGGACCCCAGCAGACTCTCCACGTGCAGCCTGTTTCATGATAACCCTGAGGTCTTCTGAAATGCCTCTGCAGGGCCCGCTCCTCCCTCTGGTCTGATTCCTCAGATCGGGCTTGGGGCTTTCGTGTCTTCATGTTGAACAAGTCTCCCGGGTGATTCTTGAGAATCAGGGAGCACACGCTGAGAATCTCTGGCCTCACACTGAATCTCAGCCTGTCAGGAAGTCAGAGGCTACAACTACGTGGTTCTGCGTTCACAGCGCCTGGGTTCCATCGCCACCCAAAGCAGGGTGCCCAGCAGTAGTGGGAGTGCTTCAGGAGCAAAGCTCCATGCTGGTTTCCTTCCCAAGGCCCAGAGCTGATGGCGTCACTCACCCTCTTGCTTAAACCACCGACTCCGTGGTGGTAACAAACCTCTGGAGTGGAGCAGTCATGGTTTTCCCCAGCTGGACCGGGGCACCTTTTCAGGCCTCACCTCTAGCCACTACCTGACACGTAGCCTGTGTTTTAGGCAGTCTAAACCATTGTACACCCCTCCTGACATGAACCTGCTGTCTTGTTTCTTCGCGTTTCACTTGTCCAGCTGTTTGCTCACCCACTGGGGAAGAGGGAACCAAGGGCGGCTGCGTGAAATCTGCATCAGAGCCGAGCTTGGAACAATAGTGGGACGAGGGTAGGGAGAGGTGGGAATCAGTGGAGGAGGACTCATGTCTGCTGGAACCGACAGCCTAAGGGGACATAGGAAGAAAGGACAGGCCGGAAAAGATGGTCACGTGGGAGTGGCCAAGGAGCCTGGGAAGCTGGGCAGGGCGTCAGTGAGGAGTTAAGCTCTGAAGCCACACGTTAAGATGAGGGACATGGAAGCAGCATGGAAACTCACTGTCTGACCCAAAGTCTGAAAACGGAGTGACGAAAGAGGAATTCAAACTTCAGTTGGCCACCAATGGGAAAGAGGGAGATGAAAAACTACACTCAAAGGGGACTCAATGTGGAAATTAAAATACATAACCTGTACTGTGAAGTAATTCTTGATCACCACACATCCCTTGCAGCTACTTCAAAATGCTACTTCAAAGGGAGAACCTCGTCACCTCTGAAGGGACCTTGCTAGTACTAATTCCCAAGCTTATTGGAGGGGCACATACAAGTGGAGAAGCATTACGAGAAAAGAAACACTTCAGAGAGATTTTGTAAGGACTGTGGTCCACTTCTCCTGTTTCAGCCAATTCGGGCAGTATTTTCTTAGGAAATAATAATTTTAATAATACAATTATATACATATACCTATATAAGTATATAGCAATTTATAAATATAAGAAAATCGATACCTATGAAATTCTAATACACAAAATGTAATTTAGGTCTTCATTAACCTAGAAAAATTAAGAAAGATCGGGAATTAAATCTCATCTGAATTATTTGTAGTACTATAATCATGAATATTGTATTTATTTTAATCTCTTCATAAAACATAGCTTATGTGTTCTCATTATAACTATACTGGAGCAATTTGTGAATCAAATAACAGACCACAACTACAGAAGCTGTACAGCCATACCAAAGGGTTCAGCTTTGAGTGACACACATTTCTCCTGAGTGCTGACAGAAATGCTACCTCATGGCTACAGGTTAGGAATACATTAGGAAAAGCCTGATAGAAGTGATATACGGGTCCTCGTGTCACTGAGGTGAGAACGATTCATAAATGAACAAACATTATATTTACTAGTCCTCACTTTAAAGAACTAAATTTACCAAAATATTAAATGAGTGGAAAACATTCTTTCTCATCTTAAACAAATATTAGACGAAAAGTAAGTATTTCTATTTACTTAAGACAAGGAGTTCCCAGAGTGGACACCTTTATTTTTTAGATGCAAATATATCAACACACATACGATCCTGATAATTTCTGAACGTTAAGTCTGCCGGTGAGAACAGCCCTCTCTCCTTGAGTCCCAGGCCTTACTCCTAACACGCAGAGCCTCAGCACCTCACAGGTAAACACCACAAAAGGCCTCTGGGAAGGAGAACCTGTGTCAGCTCCGAAAAGGAGAGCTCCTTCTACTTTCTGGGTTCATTGATGTAAAATAAGATGACTTCTCTCATTTGGCATCACTCAATCTAAAGTGATAATCCTATCAAACGGGCCACTCCTGACTTGCACTTTGCTGTCCGTAGCTACAATGTGATAGGACATAAAAGTCATGGCCCCAGTGTAAACTCATTTTACACATGTCAAATGTCACACATAATTTTTTATCGAAATAAACAATATAAAATGCAATTTGGTGATCTGAAATTAAAGGTTGCAATCTTAAGTACTCAGTTTTCCAAGAACAATGCAAGACAAAGAAAAAAAAAATCAAATACTCTAAGCATTTATTCCGTACCACTTAAACATAAGGTCTTTCTATAAATTAAACCAGTACTTCCATCAAACACATATACAATACGCACTAATGAACTGTATTAGAAATCCTTAAAAAAAATTTAAACAACACAATAGTATATGTAAATTTCTTATAAAAGTGAACAATATTGCAAACAAAAATAATTTACGACCCGTGCGCGTTAACTCTTAGTGTACAGTACTGGATTTACAATAACAAGTACAGCTAAAATGAACACTGAGGTCACTTCATGTAGGATGACGATCCTCAAATGACATTAAACACTTGCTTTGAACGTTTCGGGGCTTGGCGTTGTAATAAATAAGTAATAAATATCTGCAGTACGTTGGACATGTTGAGCACTTATCGTTCTCCATTTGAAAGTCTCTCTCCGGAGTCGTAACGTCTGAGAGGCGTCCCAGGGGGTGGGGAGTTGGGATTTTGCAGCAAGTCCATTAACAAAGCGATCTTGTTATCAATGTGCTCCTGGAGTTTATAGATTCGCTGGTCGATGTGGTCCATAAGTTTCTTTTCCATCAGTTCCACATTTTTAGAAAGAATCTTTTCCAAGTAGGAGCAAACGGGTGGCTCTCCCATTCTAGAGATAAATTGAAAGATAGTAATTATCCCTGATATTATAACCGTACAACAAGCAGCCACATACATGCTGAAATCTGTCTCCATAACTGTGCTCTCTCCTTACAACGTATTTCCAGGTTCTAAAATACATACACAACAGACAACCACAATCCTGCAGGCCCAAAGCATTATTTCTTAATTCTTTAAACATGTAGGCAGACAATTGAAATGAGAATATAAAAATGATGACAGAGTTTCTACCCTCAAACAACAAGTCTTTAGAAGGGATCTTTTTGATTTTGAGCTCAAAATCAAAACTGATCTTGCCAAAAAAAATTTTAAGGTCTCCATGTATGACTTCCAAGTGCCCCACGAACAATTTAAACAGTTTTGTCTTTTTTTCATCCACACAACCTTACTAAAGTACAGGGAAGATCTTTTCTAACCTAATATGAAAAATATTCATATTTTTCTGTAATGGGCAAATTAAAACCAAAATAATAAAAAGCATACCATTTTCTGGAGCTCACTGTGAATGAACAGTAGGACAGAATTTCAGAGCATGGTCCACAAAACCCTGGGATCTCCATGACTTTTTCAGGGGTTCCATGAGGTCAAAGTATTTTTATAGTAACATTAACACGTTATGTGACGTTTTCATCCTCATATTCTCATGAATGTACAGTGACATATTCCAGAGGCTACACAATGTGTAATGTTATTGCTCTGAAGACTTTCTACTTCAACCTCTATCTGATGGTTGTAATCCGTTCAGAAAATCCCTGAGAAGTCCTAAGCACCTCCACTATTAGGCACCTCTTACAAAGCAACCAATTTTACTTTGTATAATAGTTACTCCCTATAAGTATGTCAATGGTAAAATGTAAAAACTCTTAAATTTTCTATGGAGAGTAATTCAGTATTCAGGCAGTACTCACTGAGATAAATCTGTTTCTCTTCAGTTAATAGTTACACCTACCAAATCTAAAGTATGTTTATCTTAAGATAAATACTTACGCCACACCAACAACGTCTTCACCAGGCTTGGTGAGGTTTTCAGGACGCTCGGTGTTACGTCCCACACGGAGATGGTTAACTTGACTACACAAATTCTGGAGAAAGGGCAGCAACTCAGACTTAGGTATACTGGAGTTGTCACTTGCTTTCTTTGGCAAGAAAGAAGATACTGCAGTTTTAAGATCATTCTCAAGAAAAGAATGGTTTTGTGGCACAATTTTACACGCTTCGAGGTTTGTACTGTTCCCTCCACCAGGTGGCTGTGTACTATTATCCATGGAAGCTTTTAAGTCTTCAGCCACATTTCCAGATGTCAGTCCAGTTCTAAAAGGAAACGGTGTGGCGGACGACTTGTCAACGGCTCCTGATGTCGCTGATGAATGCAGGTCAACCATACACTGGTATCCGGTATTTCCCAAAACCGACTGAAGCTGCTCTCCAAAGGCAACACGATTCTAAGCAAGGGAAACAAGTAAGTGTTACTGTGAATACTAATGACAGCTAACTCAGGAGTCAGGCGATGTGCGTTCTTTCATTTGATCCTCAAAACATCCATACGAAGCAAGCTACAGTTACCATCCAATATCAAGTTGAGGAGACCAAGGTTAAAAGTAACGGGGCCAACAAGGTAACGCCACTAGCGAGTGGCAGAACCGGGACACGAACCAGGCCATCTGAGTCCAGAGTCAGGGCTTTTAATCATTTGACTGTACTGTTTCCTACAGAAAATATTAAAATACATACTAACATACTTAGTAAAATTGCATTGGAATATTTTAACATTTCTACTACAAAGCCCTCTTTAACTGGTCGTAACAAAACGTAGTACCCACAACTGAGTCACAATAATTGATAATTTTCATAGAGTTAAATTATCACCCGTCAACTTTCACATTTGGTAAGCCAACCCAAGGATATCTTTAGCAACTCTTTTTCTCATGGAAGACATATCAGATAGTTATACACCTTAAGTCTGATGTTCCATGGGTACATTTGTGACCTTTAAATGACTACGATGAACTATCTTTGGGTTATGTCTGGTTTAATAATTTGTAGGATAACAGATTATGTTTTGTGGCCTCAACTCAACTGGCTGTGCTATATTATCTTCTGAGACCATTCTGGCTCACTTTGGAGAGGAGGGTACACTGTCTCCGATACAGGAGCATGTTCTTGTCATGCTCTTCAATTTCTCCACAAGAGGAAAGCCAACAGACCTCTAACCTAGTTAACTGTTAAGTTCTATCCTACATTCAAAACACAGAACTCTACTAAAGACTCTTATTAGGGGTAGCATCTCATACTTATTGTTGCCCAATTCCTAACGAGAGAGATTGAGAGAAGCATTATGCAAGATTAGCTGAAAAAACTCAGCCCATACATTTTCTCGATGTTCTGAAAAATAATTCCTGGATTAAGCCAGTGTGAAATTCATTCATTCAACAAATATTTACCAGAAGTCTACTCTGTGTTAAGTACTGTTTCAGGCACTGGAAATAAGCCAGTGGATAAAACAAATGAAAATCACTGATCTGTGTACCCTATACTCTAGGGGAGTAGGGAGAGACAGATAACAAAGAAAGAAAGAAAACATCATGTGGCTGGAGATGGTGATGAACACTCAAGAGAAAAATAAAGCAGGAAAAGGTAATAATGAGAGCCAGGGAAGCTGGGGGGCGGGGAGGGCTGAGTGGGAGCCAGAGAGTGGAATGTCTTTTCCTGAATTGCACTTGGGAGGAACGCTCTTTATAAAGAAATGTTATCTTCTACTGAATGCAAGTTTTGAATAAACCTTAAATTTTCCTAGAAGAAGATAGACTATATACAATTATATTTACAAAATTTTTAAATTAGACAACTCTCCTTTGGTAGAAATGAGCTTTCCTCAATCATAATGGCAAAGCTCAATTATTTCTGTTCATGGTATAATACTGCAAAAAGACTTCATGAAAAGTATACACAAACAGCAATCCTATTTGCGTGGAATCCATGTCAAAATTGTGCATGACAATTAATTTGGCAGAAATTTTAATTAGAAAAATACAAATACAAATAAGCTATTTGCTATGTGAGTTTTCCTTTTCTGATACATCATAATATTTTGATTATAAGAAATTCACTGATTTTAAAATTAGTCTTATTTTCTCAGATACAGCTCTTAAGGATTTTTTTTTTCGTTGTATTAAATATCAAGAAAATCACACGTAAGTCTACATGACAGTGTAGTAAATGAAACAATCTTATGTGTTGTGGGCTATTCTTTTGTTTTCTTTTGTTTGATTTTATTCAACTCTTACTTTTCTTGTGCTGTCATCTGTTGCCTTGCAAGGTATGTCAAACCCCTTTGAAGTAGGCAGAAGAATACGTGTGAAATAATTTATATATAATTATTGTATAGAGTCGATGTTGTATGTTATGTGGAAAACAATTATAGAGCAGCCTAAAAGAACATGAAAGCAATTATGTAAAATTGTATCCATACACTTATATGTAAATATGTAAAGAACTGTGTATGTTTGTGTGTATATATATATTCATATATGTGCACATACACCCCAAGATTTCTGAAAAACTAAGTGTTTATCTCTCAACATCTTATAGGATTTTTTTTTTACTATAAAAAATTCAAACAGGTATCACCCTGAAAAGGCAAGAAAAAAGGTATTTGGTGAAAAAGGAAACAATGTAAATAAATCTTGAATAACTGAATATACCTTCTTTGAGAAAATGGGGCACATCTTTTCATTTACATAACATTAAACGACAACTATATGCGAGGAACTTTGATATATGAGGTGTGATCAACAAATACAGTGAATGCTGCAGCCGAGTGCCATCCAATGGAAAGGCAGGGATCTCCAATACGGGAAGTGGCGCTACGAACCCTAGTAACAGTGTGTGACAAGTTTCAACTTGTTCGGTACAGTCAGTGGGGTCTGAGCTATGGTTGAGAGGTGTGGTTAAAGTGTGCCGTGAATCATGGATCACAAACACCGCATTCACATGAAATGGGCAAGCGGTTTCATCCTCCATCAGGACAACGCTCCATTCCACACATCGCTTCTGATACGGCAATTTCTGTCACATAAAAACATTACGGTGTGTCCTCATCCACCTTATTCACTGGACCTGGCACCATGTGACTTCTGGTTCTTCTCCAAAGTCAAAATGACCATGAAAGGTAAACATTTTGAATCAATTCAGGACATCAATGCAGCCACGATAGCTCAACTAAAGACATGAAAGAGGACTTCCAGAACTGCTTCAGAAAGTGGCAAGAATGACGGGATATGTCTGTGCGAAGTGAGGGGGTAAACAGCAATGTGTCTTTCACTGTAATAATATTTTTTTAATTTAAACTTTCACTGTATTTTTTATCATACCTCCTAGGTTCCTATTCAATTATTCTAAATTGCTAAAGCAAAAAACAAATCAAAGCCAGCAAATTTGAACTTCAAAAACAAGGAAATAATAAATTAATAAAACTTGCAAGAAAACAAGTAATCATAAAGCAGGGAGAGGTCTAGAACTTCCAATGCAGCTTCCCAGGTCCTTTCTTTCCTCTTCGGCATAGGCCCTGCCTAAATATTAAATGAAAGTTCTAAAGAATCCTTCCACAGAAGGATTAGTTTTGATCATGGCACATTCCTTCCTTGTACTCAACAAATAGATACATAGCTTATATGACATTTTCCAGGGAGACATTCCATAGATTCCTGGTTTGTTAACAATAGGCAATCCTAGAGAACCTGGTATGTCCTGTAAGAATCATTCCATGAATACAGCTTCCCCACTAGGAAGAAGTCTTTAATTAGTGTGTTTAAAAGAAGTCTTAATGGGATCACTTACTTTCATTCCCAGGGTGTTCCCCAAATGTCCCTATATGGAATGATTTAGAATGTGTGTGTGGAAAGCAGGTTACAACACTTTTGTTGGGTGGGAGGACTTGTATGTGTTTCTACATGCATAGAAAAATGTAGAAGGATACATCAGGCTGGGGAATAGGATGCCAACTGGGAAAGTACTTATATGATTTACTTAATGTACTTCTGAAGTGATAGAAATTCATGTCAAAGAAAACATTATTTTTGGAATAAAAGCAAAAATGCTTCAAAAGACATGCCAAAAAAGGTACCGTCTTTCCCCGGGTCTTTTATTAATTTTTGCTCCAGAAGACTCATTAGAGCTGATGGTCCGGCTATGTCTTATTAAAATAAGACTGGGTCTTATATAAGACTGGGTACAGTATAATATAATATAACATAACATAACATAACATATGATATGATATGACAATATAATATAAATACCAGGTATATAATATCATATCATAATAATACTGGGTCTTACATTAATTTTTGCTCCAAAAGACACATTAGAGCTGATGGTCCAGCTAGGTCTTATTTTTGGGGAAACACGGTATCTACTATCCACGCCATTCTTTTTTCCAAAGTCAAGTTTTTAAAACATAAAAATCAGTCCACGAACTGACTTAATTCATTATCCCCCACTATTGTTTCCCAAATCTTGCACAAAAAAAACAATTTCTTTTTGTTTTCACATTTTCAATCTCTATCTCCATAGGCCCCTTCCCCTCAAACATTTGTTCTTAAAACAGACTATGCAGAAGACTCACCTGGGGATGCCTGTTTTTAATACTAATTCCTGGATCCCAGCACCATCTGGAGTCAGGCCAAGGGGAGGGCCAGTAATCTGCACTTTATAAACATTCCAGGGATCCTGGTACAAGTAGTTTCCTGGTCTCTGTTGGTCTTGAAATAAATCCATCTGACCCTGGGTCCCTCCACATTCCAACTACTCATTGACTACCTATTCCATCAAAATCCGGTTTCCATCTCATCACTATTCAAACTGACCCCCTGAAGATTTTTAAGGAGTATGTAGTGGATAATCCAAAGAACATATACATTGTACAGTTATTTGGAGCCATAAACAAGACAGAGTAGAACCCCATTTGCACGCAGCTTACATTTTAATGAGATAAATCAATACATAAACAACAAACACAGTTAAGAAGGCTCTGATGAAACTATGATATAGATTTGGAGGGAAAGTCAATTTTAAACTGTGTAGTTAAGGAAGGTCATATTAAGGATGTAACAGTTAAGCTGAAATCCAGTGAAAAGAAAAAGCCAGCCATGCCGACATCGGGGGAATGGGGTCCTGGAGAAAACAGAAAAGTTGAGTGCACAGGTCCTAAGTAGGAACATAGTGGACATTTGAGAAATACACACATCAGAATGTCTGCAGCCAGGCACCCAAGGATCTTGGGTGCCAAGGTAAGAAATCTGGATTAACCTGGTGTGATGGGAAGCAGTCAGGGGGCATGACGCAGGGGAAGGACGAGTCTGATTTACCCTTTGAAACCATTCTCATTGCAGTGGCATCGGAGGACCAGTTAGGTACCTCCTGAGGTATCAAGCTGAGATAATGGGATGAGAGAAAGAAAAGTATGGACCTTGTTCTTTTTGAAATTCTCCACTGTTTCCATGACCATCATCTTTGAGTTTCATCATCATCTTTGAAACTTGCACACGAATCCGAAGATTTTAGCAGTATTATTGTTTAAATTGTAAAGACGAAGAAATTTATCTTTAAAAAGATGGAGCCCTGACAAATAACAGAGGACTAATGATGTGAGCACCAGCACTTGAATTCAGGTTTCCTGACATCAAATCTTTTCTCTTGTTACTCTACTGCACTGCTGTCTTTCACTCTTCTCGTCCTTTCTCCTCTCTCTATATCCTCACCAAACGTAGCTACTCTCCAGGGATCTTGCTTCTTTGCTGCAGTCGCTCCCCTTCACCACTTTCCCTGTCGTCTATTAAGGGTACGCCTCTCACCCCTGCCTTCCACTCCACCACCCCCAACCTGTGCTTCCTATGCTTGCAACATCCTCCCAGGTAATGTTTTCTTCACCTCTAAAACTCAATACTCCCCAAATGAAACTCCTGCCTTCCCAAGTAGTCTCCTCTCTTGGGTTCCATGTATACTATCGGTATCACCATCTTCAAAACCTCACTTTCACATCTGACTCACTTTTTCTCCCGTATCACCAATATTAAGTAAGTTGTCGAGTCCTAACGGCCCCATTGTTTTAGCATCTCACAATCCAGCATCACGTTACCTTGTCCAATGTTAGATCCACATTCACTCTCATCTGGACAAGGAAATCACGTGTAGCTGCTCTCCTTCTTGTAATCTCACTTTCTACAGATTCATCTTTCCTTCTGACTCACCTTACATATAACAGACTAGAATTTCTTCAAACGTAGGTCAAAAACTCCTACAAACTTTTTAAGTAGCATGCAAAGTCCTCTACAATCCAGCCGCAATCTACCTGAACTTCCCCTGTCACTTCTTTGCTTCAGCAAAATGAACTTCTACTCATTTCCTAGCTAGATCCCATTCATCCTAGTACGGAAGATTCAATCCACACTACTTTCTATCTGGGAAATTGCATCCCTCCAAATGTACTTGCCTAATTCCATGCTTCTTCTTTAAAGGCCAAGAAAAATGAGGCTACAAAGAGACTTAAAAGACAGGCTACAGAGAATTGATCTTTGAATCTTCGAAAGTACTCAAAACAGTGCTGTATTCACTGAGGAGGTATTTAATATATGCTAAATGAATGAGTGAGTGAATTCAATGGACAAGAGTGACGTCTGTAAGACAAATATTTTGTGAGGGTAGGTCTATGAAAAGTTATTTTTACAAAAGCAAAATAAAGGTAACAGTCAAATCAATAATAAAAGTTCCCGGAAAACTAAGTCACTACATGTCCTTATGAAAAGCCATCATTTTTTGACATTTTTAATGGTATCTGGAAAGAAATGCAGTCCTACTTACCTGCTGCTGAAACTTAACCATACTCATCAGTTGCTGAGCTCCAGGTGATAACTTGGACCCCATGGATGCCATCATGGTTTGGACCCTCTCGAGGTCTATCCTTGACCCTAGAGCAGGAGAGCTTGTTGAAGAATTTGCTGAAACTGGTCTCACATGTACCACAACTTTACTGATGAACACACACTGCTTTTCACCAAAGGAGAGCAACTATTATAAAACAAAAGTTCAGGAAGTAATAATATTAAACAATAATCACATTTGAGGTCACTTCTTATTATTATTTAAGAGTGAAGAATTCAAGAATCTAAAAATTAACTTCAAGTACATTTTAAAATTTCACTAGTCATAGTGTGAAAAACTGCTCAAAAGAACAATTTAAGTAAAAAAGTCCTTTTCAAAAAATTACATGTAAAATAACATTTTACTTACTTAGTTTAACAATTAAAGCTAAAGCATACCAATCTGACACCTTACCATACTGCAACTTGCTATAATATTTAATACAAAAAAACACTGTCCAGAGCACATGCAGTGTTTGCTGAAGTATTAAATATAAGTCAGTATTTTAGAATTTAGAACTGTAAAGGAATGTCAGGATGATCTAACAGAGCTCAATAGTTTACATATAAAACAGAGGAGTTCAGGGTGATTTTCTAACTTATCAAAGGACACCCAGTTAGTATGTTGGGCTCTTAGCCTATCTCTTCTGGTTTCTATCCCAGTAGTTTTTCCAATGCTTTATGTGGCCTCACTTTGTCCATGCTTCTCAACCAAAACACATTCATGTGTGGTACGGGACAACAAAATAGCTAGGTGGAAAGGGAGCAGGGTTGAGAATCAGACAGACATGAGTTCAACGAGGCTGCTGCTACTTCCGAGCCTGTGTGATCCTGAGCACGTGACAAAACTTGAGTCGGGAGCAAAGTGACGTCCTACGGTTGTTATGATGTAAATTGTGTGTGTAAAAACGTCTAGTATCTACCACTGAGTAAGCGGTCAAAAATATGTACCAATAACTATTATTTTTATTTTAACTTTCATAGACCATTGCCCCAAAAGAAGCCTTCATACAAAGCCAAGATTTCCCTAAATGAAACAACTGCTCCATGTACTTCCATAGAAGTTACAAAAACATTCACCTTCAGAGACACACACACAAATGCATATATCACACAAAGACACAGGTGAATACAGATCCATGACCTAAAAACTCAGTGGCACCAAAAACATGACTGTCATCAATAATTAAGGAAACACCTCATTAAACTTATACAACCACATTCCAACCTCCATATTACCCACTTTATTGCTTTTTAACCCCCAAGACTTTCTCACTATCAAATGTAGTATATATTTGGCACATTGAATCGACTTATTATCTATCTGTCTTGCCCACTATAATATCAATAGGAGCGTTTCGGGGCAATTTATTTTATAACTGCTAATTCCTAAGTGCCTAATACAGTGTCTCTCATCAATGAACACTCCAAATATTTCTTGAATAAACGAAATCACTTTAATGAGTTATTAATATGTATATATCTCTAAAACATCATGTTGGAATAATTAGTTCTGTGATCTATAAGTAATAATAAGCACAGAATTTCAGAGATAAAAATAATCCAAGGATTTATTTTCTTCAGCCACCAATACTACCCATGAGGTGTTTCCAAACAGGTGAAAAACTTGCCCAAGGCTATTCTGCTAGTCAGCAAAGAGCTCATTTACTAGTCAGGGCTTATGATTTCCAGCTCAGTACCCTTTCCCTAGGCTTTGATGACACCACTAAAGTTTACTTTAACAATATTTTTCATGCTAAAGACACCAGTCCAAATCCCTTTAACTTTGTGGTACCCTTGTCTGAAAATTCTCTAATTGTGTTCTTTCTTGGTATTTTGAGGCCAAAACTGCATGTGGTTTTCTTGGCACCTAAGTTTTACATAAGAATAAAAAATACTTTTTAACTCAGTTTTCCAGGGCTTAAAAGTACAACACTAGTGTATTAACAAGACATGACATGCCATTGCCAAAGCTAATTAGTGGTCAAATTTTAAAAGGAGAATGTTGATAATTTTTTAGAAAAGAATGTTTTTTTACATATTTACTAACCATTTCTGAACTAAAACCAGAGACTACTTAATTGGACTAATTGCATAACCAACCCAAGAGGAAATAAATATATATAGTACAAAAACAATGTAGTTTTCAACTTAGTTAAAATTTAGTAATGACTTACCTTTATTTTACAAGCATGTGTGGAGGACTCCAATTTTAGATATTTTTTGTACAAAATAATCTTTTCATGTTCACTAAAAATAAAAGAAAGAATTGACTTTTTTTTTACTTTTATACATTATCACTTTTAATAAATCACATTCAAAAGTAAAAGGTTTCCAGCACTATACTTATCCTGAGATTCAGTTTTCCTGGTGAGGCATAAATTGCTGTGGCTTCCTACTGAATTGCATTGGGAATACACACTACATCTGTCACTTACTAGCTATATGAGAGAAGTCAATTAGTTAAATGTATAATCATGTTTCACAGAGCATATTTTAAAGCTCAGGAAACATCTACTATTTCCAACATGCACAGTATACAACACAGTTCATAATTTGAGTTATATAAAAGAAAGATTTGGACAGAATCTTTATAAGAAATCAGAAAAAAAAATTAAAAAGTATATAATGGGTTAAATATGCTGGTACCACACAGTGTTGGGTTCATGCACTATTTGTTAAGGACTTCCTACAAGAAAATACGTTCAAAGTTCCAGAATGATTGAAAAATTAATTTTTGGAAAATAGACCCTTGTGAATTAAAGGAAACAAAGAAGAAACACTTGTCCGAACTTGACTCTAATACAACTCTTCCACTATCTAGCTATGCGCTTCTACCAACTGATCTCCCTTATTTAGCTCTCAATTTCCACCTTCATGAAAACAACGAGGCTGATCCAGACTGTCTTTAATATCCGTAAAGGTCTAAGCTTCTATGCCTGCTGGTATGTGTTTTACCTTCTCTCCCCATAGTGGATGACACCAATGTCAGAGAATCAATAAATACTGCTAAAGCTGAGGGAAACAAAAACACTAATTCAGAAGAACACTTCCACATGTGTAAGTCACAAACCTGTTTTCCAGAACATTACAAACATTCTTGCCCCTACTGGTTCCACAGTACTCCTCTCCTAAGTATACTTCCATATTTCTTGCTGAACTTAAAATGCCAACAGAAACGATTTCTTCACCTCCATTAGGGTCACATCTCAGGTAAAGGAAGCAGGGGTTTCCATCTTGGCTATTCAGTCTCCTTTTCAAAATCACAAGATCCTGGCTGAAAAGAAAATTAAGACTGTGATACACTACAGTTCTCCGAACACTGTTATTTACTTACCCATTTTATCCAATTCATTTACATTTATATATGAAGTCCAGAGCTTTGCAACGCATCCAACAAATAAACGCTCAACACACAATTCATAAATGATTTAGACATAAGGTCTTTCTACTCTATTTTTCCTTTGACCTCGACATTCTAAGCGACTCTCTGTATTAGTTTCTCCAGTTAAATAAATACATTAACTGGACACCTAGTGTGAACAAAAGACCAGGTCAGAAGTGGAAGGCAGAATGGAATAAAAGACAAGTGTTATCGTATAAGAGGATGGAGATTCTCAACTGTCTGAATATTTTTTACACCTACGTTGGTCGACAGGAGGTTTTTGTTTGGCGATAGAGGCGGATTCTGATTTTGACGGGGCCTCAGCAGCAGACATGACCGACACAGGCGACGTGTTCGCAAGGCCGTTGCCAGGTCCCCGGCTCCCATTCCCCTGCGCCCGACACTCGCGCACTCGCAGGTGCCGCCTTCCCGCAGACCCGCCCTCCAGCCACCTGGGCCCTGCCCCTCGCCCACGCCGACCTGTTCCCCGCACAGACCGGCTACCAGCTCCGCTCCCGGATTCCGGGCCCAGACCCTCTCCCTTCACGGCCCCTGCCTCCCCTCAGCCTCCCCCAGGAGCGTGGCTGTCACCCAGGAGCAACCCCAGTCTCCGCCGGCCAAGCGCACCCCGGGGTAGGCGGCGCCAGCAGCTCCTCCGGGTCAGAGTCCCGGGCGCCGAGAACATCTCGGGTGACATGCAGGCTCTGGGCCAGGGCCCCGCATGTGGCATCCCAGGAAGAGGCCAGCGTCGGGCGGCGAGTCGATCGCGCGTCCTCAGACCGGGTCTCCATTCCGCCGCCTCCAGGACAGGCCAGCCCCGGAACCTCTCTTCCAGCACTGGAGTTTCCGCCAGGGCAGAGGGTAGGTAAGGAAACAGTGCAACTTCCGGCTCGTCCTCCTTCAAACCTGGAGCCACGGTTTCTCGTTCCGGTAGGGAGAGAACCAGCTACCGTAGACACGCATGCGCGCGCCAGCCGATTTATCAATGAGGTTCAAACCTGCAGGGGAGATCTCAAGGGCGGAGCGCTCAAGGAGGGAGCATGCGCACTGCCAGCACCTCGGCCTAGTGCTGGAGCTCTGCCCGGCGCGGTGCGGTGCGTGGGAACCATGGCGGTTTTTTGTCTTTGCCCGTGGGGAAAAAGGAGGCGGTGGACGACGGGTTGCTGGGTGGCCTGGGAGGGTGGTCCAATAAGGAGAATCCGGCGTCAGGTAGGTGTGGTGTCTTTGCTCCACACGAACTGAAAGACCTCCCGATCCTCGTGGTCTGTGTAGGGGCCTCCCCTCCACCAGCGGACGGCGGCGGGCCAGGCCGTGGAGTTGGCCTGTTCTTTTTACTCCTCCTCTTCCTCCTCTCCACTCACATGTTCCGACCTCAGAGAATGGCAAGGTGGAGGCTGGCAGTGTGGCTTTTACCAAGTGGAAGTGTGAACGGAGCCACTGGGCGGCCTGGGCCGTGGCGGGTATTGCCGAGGAAGCTTTGGGGCGCGCCAGGCTTCTGCCACATCTCCATCTGTGCTGGGTGGTCACAGAGCCAGAAGCGGCAGCGGGGGAAACCACCGTAAGCCACATCCCCCAGCCAAAAAGAAACAATGAGCGGCGCAGGAGAGACAAGCCGTCCCACGGAAAGTTTCCAAAGTCGCCCGTGCACATTAATGAAAAGAGCTGCCCTATAGTTAACTTTTCTGCATTATCATAGTAAAAAACACTCCCCTAGGCGGAGCTTTAAGATGTTAATGAGACGTGGGACAAATGAAATAGCTTGTAGGTGCTCGGTGCCCACGCAGTGTAGGAACCGCTTCAACATACTTTGGGGAGGGAAAAAGGAAAGGGGAAGGGGAAGTCCCCAACCCCAAGAGCCTATAAAACTGCTGCACCTGTAAACCTGGGGGAGCCACATCCATTCTGTTCAAAGTGAGCTCCCTTGGTACATCAAGCTTATGCTTTAATAAACGTTTCTCTGCAAAACTGTTTTGCCGGCTTTATTGATTTCTATCCTGAGAGGGCGACTTAAGGACCCCTGCGCAGGTAACTCGTCCTAGCTGACACTGGACTCGGACCATGGCGAAGGCAAGATGGCGACCTCGTGACCTCCGGCCGCAGGAACCAAGGTGGAGAAAGACCTGCGGCCAAAGGGGGATCTGTGCGCCGGCAAGAGCGAGCAGAAACGGCACCTTGGGTCTCTGGTGCAGTAGAATCTGAGCTGGGATTTTAAAGGTCTGGAAAAGTGGGAACTTTCTAGACGCCCCGGGGATAGGAAGGTAAATAGTACCGACCACCACCCCACGCCCGTCCTCTGCCTGAAGTGGCTTGTACAGATGACTTACATCTTTTGAAAGAAAAAAGGAAATTACAGAAAAGTTGACTGTCAGAGTTCCAAAGTCTAATTGTAAAAGGTCCTAGTTGGCCAAGTTTTTTTTTTTAATACTCCAGATTCATTCTAGGTTGTGGAAGTCAGTATTTCTGTCCTTTACATCCTGTTTCCTGGGCTTATAAATTAACTTCCATTCATGTTAACACATTTGGACAGTCCAAAGATATATATGCTCTTCTTCCGAGATACCAATCTGCAATTTAGGGAGAAAGATCAATATTAACTAGATTTTTACTTCCTTAAATAAGGTGGAATGACCTGGAATCAGAGAACTAAAATCTCTCCCCCTTTCTTTCCTATACAGCCAATCATCACGTCTAGAGGTAGACAGGAATCACATAACCATGTCTCGTTGCTAACTGCGTGTGCCCCATAATATTCTGAAACACTTTGGTTTCGTGACCCCTTTACATCCTTATATTATTGGAAACTACGAAGAGCTTTTGTTTATATAGGTTTTATCTTCCTAACTTAATTTTTGTTAATTGTTCTGCCTGGATCGACAGTAATGTACACTAGTGGGAATGAATCAGTAAAAAGCAGAAAAGGTAACCAGCATGAATAACATGGTATCTATGGAAAAATCCACTCCAGCTTCTGAATACCTGGCTTAAAATTAACTTTCATAAAGGGCCCACTTCATGGGATTGTTTTATCCTACATTCTTGGGATCTTGGCAATAACTTAGATTGTTTCCTAGAGTTGTAATGTCTATGAACTAACTCTCCTTCTGGTAAATTCATAATGAAGGAAAGTAGCATCCAAGCTAAACCAACTGTAGGATGTGTTTTGTTATTTTTTGTTATATTTTTGTGACTCTTGCACATTCTGAAGTAACCCATCAAAAATTCTACATAATATACTCACTTGTTTTAAATATTGCATATTTCCTACAGAAATTACCTATATGCAAAATTACAGAATTTTGAGGTACGTTAATTAATGTCCCTTGGGGCATATGCTGTACTATTGGATTTCAGGTTAAGGGGAAACTATGGAATCCTTTCTACCAATTTTACTTTTGATAGCTCTGCTTTTATATATAACATAATACAAACAGCCAATGCAAATTTTCTTTATTTGTATAGTTATCTCTGTGCTGTGGACATTTTACTTTTCTCACTTTGTCTCATCAAATAAATTATGAGGGTATTTTAACAATAGGAGATGTCTTTATGTGTGAATTCCCAGCATCTGGTACGCAAATATCAAGTGAACATTGAATAACTTTCAGTGTTAAAACACAAAGTTTGTTTATTAGACTGATGAAGATGTTGTTTTAAACATCTCTATAATTGTTTTAAACATGTAACACAATGATCAGAAGGAAATAGTGAGAAAGCTCCTTGACAATTTCTAGGAATTGTTTTCTTCAGAGAGTTGTTTTGGAAGCTTAAACCAAGGAATTAAAATCTATTTCATCATTGTTGCTATGAACCAGAAGTTGGTAACATTCAGATCCTTCTTTATCCTAGTAGAACTGCTTTTTGTACCTTTGATCTTTCCTCAGACACTTTGGTGGTTCTTAAAATTAGTGAAATTGGGTCTTAAGTACCCGCTTTAAGCACGTTATGTAATTTACTTGCTTTCCACCTCACAATACCAGGAGCAGAGTGGTCATTGGGAATACAGAGAAACACCAGATATTGTAAAATTAGTTCAAGATCTGATAACATTTGAGTATCTGGCTCACATTTTAGGATAACTTTATGTGTTTTGAAACTATAGGAAGGTAAGACAGGTGACTTGAAGATGATTCAACTGGAAATGACATCTATGGTGAGTATAGAAAAGGAGCCAGAAAGCTTGTAAGTTTTACACTGGCCTAAACTTTAGAGTTGTTGAAGTGGGTATGAACAATACCCAAAGTGAGTATGAACTTTACCTCACTAGAGAGGAAAGTAAGGAAGTTCATTTTCACAGGCCCATGAGTGGGTGGCAGCCAAGGGGACAAGCATTTACTAGACATCTAGTAGGCGACAAAATAACACGTGTTAGTTAATCTCAGCAACAAGCAGCAAGATTTTGGAGAGGCTGTGAATGAGGACTTGCTGGGAAAGCCATGCTTGGGTTAAGGTAAAGCAGTTCAGGTATTTTTAAAGGTGAAAATCTGTTTGTGACGGGTGGGGTTCCAGAAGGCTTAGCTATAGGAATTTACAGTAGAGAGAAGATGGGCAAAAGTGGCAAGGAATGGGGTTTTACAGCCATTGCTCTGATTAAGAAAATCTGGCTTTGGCAGCAATTTCTGTCGATAAAGAACTTGAGTTCTGAGTTGACAGAAAACAGTATTAAAGTGACCAGAGGAGAAAACCTGTTTCTGAAGATACTGGGGGTATCAGAAGGTGGAATCTCAGATTTCCTAAGTGCCCTTCATTCAATATTCAGATCAGGAAACAGAGTTGTCACACGTTGCTCTTGCTGCTCACTTGCTCCCAGATGAATACAATTCTCCTTAAGGACACTTACCACGTTTGGAACAGGCAGCTGGATCAGTGAGCTGAAAGCTCTCGTGAGAAGAACAGAAGGGACAGTCCCCACGATGGGAAGCTTTAGCTGAGGCTAAAATTGGAACTGGGCGGAGGACCTGCTACAGTCGATGTGGTGGTCAGGAGACCCAGGTGAGGCGAGTCCTACGCAGTGCGGAGGGTCCTGAGTGGCAGAACTGAGAACAGAACCAGGCCGGCGAGGTCAGTCAGCAGTCTCACCCAGGTTCAAAGCAGAGCAACTGCTCCAGCATGGAGGGTCACTGACCAGCCTCCTTGCTTCCCTTGAGGACCAGAAGAGACAGAATGATGACAACTGAGGCTGCACTTAGTGACACTGCCCAATCTAATGTAATAGTGATTTAAATCAAGTTGAACAATAAATCCTAAACAGGAGTGACCTGTGCACCTTCAGGTTATGTGTGTGTGAGGTAAAATGGGCCAACAGGTCTCAGGGTGCGGTTGCTTTTTGGCTCATCTATTACTCCTTGTAATTATTGCAGTGACACCAAAGATCAGGTCAGGCTAAATGGGGGGAGTAGAATCCAACAGAGCAATAAAAGTTTGAGCCCTTTCCCTCTCAAAGGTCTTAGCATACCCAGCTTTTTTCTTCAGTCAGCTGAGGCTGGAGGAGAGGAGAGGAGTGAAAAAAGGCAGAGGGCAGAGCCGCCCAATGTCAGTAAAGCTAGTCTTTTCCATTGACGTTCCAAGCAGCTGCCTGCTCAGGCTCAAGAAATGATCTTCCAAAGTTCTGCCCGAAGCTCTCTCTTCACTGCTGACACCACTTATTTCTGCTTTGGGCCCTCTGTGACTAGCCGCCACAGCCATACTGCCTTTCAGCTGGGGACCTCGGGCTTGCTGCGCCAGAGTCATCACATTCCTTCTCCCACCTGAGGGAGCAACGAGGTACCATTTGAGCAGATTATTCAGTCCTCCCTTTCCCCACTCAACCTCTAAAGATTTAACAGGACGCTGGGAGACCCTTGCCCCACCACCACTACTTGGACAAAAGCATTTGCTTCCAGATCTGGGGCATCTCCTCATATCCCCTAACCTGAGTCCTTTTTCCCAGAAAGCAATGTCTCTGCATTCAGTCTTCGTCACCAAAACTGTCAAACTGTGTAGGGTCTGAGGTTTTAATCATACAAGCTACTAAGCTAGGGGCTGTTATTTTTTCATGGTTGCTGGCAGAAGACACAAGACTACTCATCCAGAGAAAAAGGACTTTTACTCATAGCAAAAGCTGTCACCAGAGCTTCATACTGGATTGTGTCAGTTTCCTATTCCCTCAAGTCCCACAGAGATGACACAGGGACTGATAATGGATGCCTACGCACACAGTGGGTTGCATTACAAAACAGGAACACTGGACTTACAGGATTCAGTGCTTTCGTAGCAAACAGAAGCAAGCTTGCTCTCTGTCTGGAGGAAGACATTACTTCATCTTGCAAGGTTGGTGAGATGCAACGTAACCCCGAAAAATGACTCAGGTAAAGAGCAGTCAGGGCCTTGCATTGTTGGGGTACCCAACAAGACGAGGCAGGGGTACTAAGGGCACATGGCAGATTGCTTCTCCCGACAGGTACAATCTTCTGGAAGGGAAATTTAGCAATAGCCAACAAAATTACATGTGAATTTACCTTTTGACTCTGCAGTCCTATTTCTAAGAATTAACTGACGACACGTCTCAAATAATGCAGAAATATAGATACGCCCAAGGTTATTCATATCATGATTGTAACTTAAAAATACTGGAAACAATAAGAAAATGAACAACCCAATTTAAAAATGGGCAAAAGATTTGAACAGACACCTCCCCCAAAAAGATGTACAGATGGGAAATAAACATGAAAATATGCTCAACATCATGCATTTTTAGGGAATTGCAAATTAAAAACATGAGATACTACTTCACACCTGTTAGAACGGTTAAAATCTAAAACATTGACAACAAATGTTGACAAGGAGGCGGAACAACAGGCAGTCTGTCATCGCTGGTGGGAATGCAACGTGGTGTAGCCACGAAGGAACAGTTTGGCAGATTCCTACAAAACTAAACATGCTCTTACCACAAGATCCAGTAATCCTGCTCCTTGGTATTTATCCAGACAAATTGAAAACTTACAGCTACACAAAAATCTGCACACGTTTACAGCAGCTTTATTCGTAACTGTTAAAAAACTTGCAAGCAGCCAAGATGTCCTTCAGTAGGTGAATGGATAAATAAATTCTGGTTTATTCAGACAATGGAATATTATTCCCTCTCAAAAGATGTGAGCTCTCAAGCCATGAAAAGACACAGAGGAAACTTAAGGGCATATTACTAAATGAAAGAAGCAAATCTAAAAAGCCTACACGATTCCAACTATATGACATTCTGGAAAAGGTAAAACTATGGAGACAGTAAAAAGATCAGCAGGTGCCAGGGGTTAGGTGATAGGAGGGATGAATAGGTAGAACACAGGATTTTTAAGACAAACTATCCTGTATGACACTGTCATGGTGGATATATGTCATTACACACTTGTCAAAACTCAGAATGTATAACATCAAGAGTGAACCCACTGTAAACTATGCACTTTGGGTGATAATGATGTGTAGGTTCGTTGACTGTAACAGATGCACCACTCTGGAGGGTGCGGGGAAGATACTGCTAGTGGGAGAGACTGGGGGATAGTGGGTAGAGGTATATGGGACCTCCCTGTACTTCCTGCTCAATTTTGCTGTGAACCTAAAACTGCTTTAAAAAATAGTCTATCTTAAGAAATAAACAAAAATAACGTGTTGGGGGAAAAAAAAAGTTGCCGGAGTAGGGGGAGGAAATAGATGTGGGTTGGAGGACGGGGGATAAAAGAATAATAAATTAACGAGAGGAATTGTGCACTGGATCAATGGCAAAACGTAATGAAATGAAAAGTATGTTTAACTCAATGCTCACCTTCAATTCAAGAGAAAGGAAAGATAATGTATGTGTACTTGCTCTGCAATCACAAATTATATGATTTAGTACTGAGTTATTGGTTGTATTTTGCCCCAGTATACACTTATTCTAACCTCAATTGTTCACATTTTGACTATACTTCCTTATGAGTAAAAACTAACCCCCTAAATCAAGGTGAAACTTATATAGACTCTGAATTCAATTTTTCTACACCGTATCCCCATACAAGGAAGTTGTTTTATTATCTCTCTACAGCTTAGTATTTGTTTTTTAACACTAAAATGCCCATTGTCCTCTGCAGGAATACACAGGAATTGAGGTCCAGGGATGTTCCTTCCCTGCCCTACTTCCTCACACTTGCTACCCACTCGTGGCGTTAGGGCGCAACTAACATTACTTTGCCTTTCTTCCTATCACACGTCAAGGAGCGGCGGCGGAGCGCTGGTATCCGACCGTCACCTTCGCCTCCTATTCTTTCATTTCCAGTAACTGACCTTCCAAAGACCGCTGGAGGTAGAGGTACAGAGTCTCCTGTGATTTTCCGGGCTAGGGGACTTCATCCTAACAAACGCGAGGTGCAGATGCTAATGGCGTTCAGGTTTCCGGCAGGGAGGATGATTCTAACTAAAGATTAAGTTCAACTCTCTGACTCTAGGAAACGTCCAGGAGTTGGGAAACGCACCGCCGTGGTCTCTCCGACCTGAAGGACTAGCCTCACAGAGAACTCGGCATCAGCGCCTTAGGTCGCCACGGGGACCACGAAACAGCCCGTACCACGCATCCTTTAGGCTCCAGACTCGCCCGTTCCTCCATCGCGGCACCAGGCGGCGCAGTCGGGCGCGGGGGAACCGCGCGTGCGCGGCCGGAGGACGGTGCCGGAGACAGCGTTCCCGCCGCCTTCGGTCTCCCGGGACAGCATGAAGAACGGAGCGGACGCCGGAGAGGCGCGCGGCGAGGGGCCGCGGAAGCTAGGGCTCTGCGTCCTCTGCGGTCTGCCCGCGGCAGGAAAATCGACCTTCGCGCGGGCCCTCAGTCACCAACTACGGCAGGAGCGGGGCTGGGCCGTCGGCGTCGTCGCCTATGATGACGTCATGCCGGACGCGTTCCTCGAGGAGGCGAGCGCACGGCCATTGGTCAGTACGGAGGGGGCGGGGCCTCGACTTTGCCGACAGAAGGCAATGTACAAGCTGCTCTATATACTGGATGGTACCGGAGGTGGGAGAGGGAGCCCTCGCAGACGGGGAGAGGCTGGAGTACGAGCCAAGCGGAGCTGGTTTAACCTATTACATTGGTGCAAAAGTAATCGCGGCTTTTGCAATTATGTTTAACCCGCAGTTACTTTTGCACCAACATAATAGAATGAGTTGACTCCATCTTGCAGTAATTCATTGTAGAGGTTTATATGTACATTGGGGACATATATGGATATTCTGTACAGTGAAGTCTTAAGACAGAGTTAGGTTCTGACGTCAGCGTGCAAGGTGGAAATCCCCCATAGACAAATATACTCTTGAAAATCCTTTGGGAAGATTGTTCGTAGAAGAGGGATAGAATCTCTAAAAAATTCCAACTACAGCCAGTTTAACATGCAGCCAGGAGTGAATCCAGGTTTTGTGGGGCTTGAATTTATGCAATTTGGGGAAGGAAAAGAATACAAAATGATAAGTAACAAAATTGCTATGACGATAAAGAGGCTGTACAAATGAAGGACCCCGCCTCTGAAGCTCAATCTTACTCATCTCTGTAAACGTGCATCTGCCAGCATAGGAAAAGATGGCTATTCCTTAGTAGACCACCAGATAAAGTAACGGGCTTGTATTTAGGGACTACTTGTATGTTCCAAGTACATACTTCTCTTTAAGCCCTCGATCACACTCAGCACTGAGCTGCATCCTCTTGGAGACGCGTGTGAAAACAGACCTGGGGGGAGAGTACATTCATGTCTCCCATATCTCATGCTCACTCTAGAGCAAATAAATACTCTTTGGTTGAAATATTCTAAAAATTTTTAAGTTATTTTTGTCATTTAGTGCCTGAGTGTAGACGAATTCACATAAATAAAATGCAAATATGATGTGATTCCACTCCATATCCATGGTCAGACAATTAAGTTCACGAACTCATCCTAGAAAAAGTGCTACATACCTCATTGCTGAATATCGCTATGGTCACCTTCAAAGTACACCGCTTGGGAAGCTAAGCACCACCATTGCCTAGTCCACCCGTCAAAGCAATTTTGGAACTCTTTTTCTGGAGTGGCCATCAGATCTGTCGTCATATTACCCTTGATGTCCTGATTGTCCTCAAAATATCTTCCTTTCAATATTTCTTTTATCTTCGGGTAAAAAAGAAGTCACTGGAGGCCAGATCAGGTGAGTAGGGAGGGTGTTCCAATAAAGTTATTTGTTTGCTGGCTAAAAACTCCCTCACAGATAGTGCCAGGTGAGCTGGTGTGTTGTGATGCAGGAGCCATGAATCATTGGTGAAAAGTTCACGTTGTCTAACACACGCAGCCTTTTCAGCACTTCCAAATAGTAAACTTGGTTAACTGTTTGTCCAATTGGTACAAATTCATAATGAATAATCCCTCTGATATCAAAGAAGGTTGGCAACATCGTTGCAACAAGTTCACAAACTTCATTGCCAGACCTCGTATATGCAAGAATTCAGTATATCTGACACAAGGAAAAATTTTGGACCACTCTACCAAAGTTACATACTTCCATTTTCTTGGTTAATTGTGAGGTGAATACAGTATCAGCTCCCTGGCAGCCCCAGTTTACTTAGATGATAGTATTTTCACCACTCTGGAAAAAGCTAAAAGTTATTGATGGGGATTGTTGTATTTGCTGGGCTTTTCCTTGCTTTTCTTAGGTTTTTTCCACTCTCCCCCTATAGACAAAGGCCATGGGACTCATCTAATCACATGAGAAGGATCTCTCTCCTTTTAGGAAGTGATCCCTCTTTTTAGTGGATTTAGCTGATGTGTTTATTGTATGTGCTGTAACCTCAGTGAGGTGGTAAAGCAAGGACAGGCAAGGGAGGGACGCTGATCTCCTGTCGTGTGTTTGACCTCATAACTCTGTCAGTGCTCTCCACAGCCCTTGAGCAGCACAAGGTTACTTGTATTTTCAAGCTATTTACTCTCTTCCCCTTAATCTGCTTCCTCCATCTTTCCCCATCCCATTTCAACCGTTAGCCTGAGGTCTTTTCCTCTTGACCCGGGGACCTTTCAGCTGATCCTTTATGTCCAGAACTTCTCTCATTTCATAGGCAAACCAGCATTGCTGTATCTTAGCCAGCCTAATTTATTTTGGCAAGATACTGATTTTGGCTTTTCCTTTCTCCTGGATGGTAACAGTTTTTCATTCTTTCATTATTCAACTCATTTAGTTATTCAGTTATTTAATATACATTTTCAGAGCACCGATTGGTGCCAGACTCTCTGCTGGAGGCTGGGTGTACAGTGGACGAGCAGGGACAGGGAAATGTGCAAACAAATGCCTAAACAGTGGAAACCCTGCTCGAGTGGAAACCCGACACACACAGAGCAGGGTGTCGTGATAAGTAAGGGAGGGTCTGAGCTGCCTTCTGCATGGTGGAGTCTGAGACGAGTTCACAGAGGACTAACATCATTGGGGAGGAGTCTTCCAGGCAGAGGGAATGGAATATAGGAGGACATGGAGACATGAGAATACAAGCTGTGTTTAGAGGATGCCAAATGGTACTGTGGGATGAAATTTTCATTTGGGGCAGGGTGCCAATGAGGCATGACTGTCTGACTGGCCAAAGCCTAATATAAATTGCAATTCTTCGGTCTTTTATAGCCATCGCAATGGAAATTGCTTCGACAGGAACTGCTGAAGTACATAGAATACTTCTTGCTGGCTGTCATTAACGGGTGTCCGATGGCTGCCCCACCCAACAGGACTGAAGGCATGTGGGAAGATTTTATAACCTGCTTAAAGGATCAAGATCTCCTATGTTCTGCAGCGCTTGAGGCCCAGTCTTGCTACCTCTTAACGAAGACTGCAGTTTGTAGACCTTTGTTTTTGATTTTAGATGACAACTTCTATTATCAAAGTATGAGATATGAAGTCTACCAACTGGCTCGGAAATGTAATTAAACCATTTTTTCTTACACACAGAGACATATATTCCCGTATCAAAATCATTTATCGTCTTTAGTGAGAATTTAATGGGATTGGGAAATTTATATGGATTTTCTTCATTTTCAAAGCTAGATGTTCATTCAGTATTGCATATGGCTTTCCCTGCTGCAGCTGCGATAATGTATCTGTTTATTTCACATTTAGAAAATAGCACAGCAGTAACTTCTGTGGTTTCAAATTGTTTTCAGATTCATTAGGCTTTTGCCAGATCTTTTTAGATTGTTCTCTCGAGACCTGTGTACGGAGGAATGACCAGAGACCTCGGGCACTGCCAGCCGAGACCATCCACCTGATGGGAAGAAAGATAGAAGAGCCCAACCCTGAGAAAAATGCTTGGGAACACCGAAGTCTCACAATTCAGAGTCCAGCATTTTCTTCTGAGGCCAGGTATCCCCCTCAAAGCCATCCTTCCCTCGGTGTCTCCTGAGGCAGGCACTGTGCTAAATGCTTTACTTGTATATAGTTGGTTAATTCCCACACAAGCCTTAGAGCGGTATTGTTATTAATATTTCCCCCTTTGTGTAGGAGAAGAAACTGAGACTGTTTAGTATGTCCAGAGTCACCGACCTTGTGACAGCTGAGATTTGACCCCAAGTTTGTTTCAGACATGCTCTTGTTAAGATCCTGCTGTGTCCCAGAGGTCAGAGCAGGGAATACAGAGTAGGACATATCTTCGGTACTCTTGCAGAAATAGCATGCAAGTCTAAATAGGTTGCCCAGTAGTTTTCTTATAGAAAGAAAAATACTGGAACTGTTACTGAATCCTAATTTTGCCTTAAACCTCACAATAGTTATGTGCTTGTCTAGGGAAGGCTTGTGGCCGTGGTGTCTAATGCATTTCGGTCACGATATATGCATATGTCTTGCGAGTTCTAGAGCAGCACATTTCTAATGGAAAGTTCACTGTTTCACTGATGAAATGTGCTCCATTCGCATTGTCCAGTGTGGTAGCTGCCAGCTACGTGTAATTCTTAAGCACTTGAAACAGCCAGTGCAACTGATGCCCTGTATTTTAAATTTTATTTTAATGACGTGAAACTTCAGTAGCCTCACGTGCTAGTGGCTATTGTGTCAGACAATGCAGTTCTACCCAACTCTCCTTAGCCACTGCCTGACTATTGTCCGTAGAGGGTCAGTAATTTTTAAAGGCTAACTTTTAAAAACTCATTCTTCAAAACATTTAGTTCCCATGCATTTAATTATACTTGGACATACTAAAAAAAAAAAAAATTGGGTTTAAGTGACTATGGTTTATAGGGTTTATGAAAGAAGCTACAGCTGAGGTTTCTAATTTTAGCTTCTCATAATATCCTAAAGGCTTGAGCAGACACATAACCGCTTGATTGCTCATTCTGGAATACGTAAAATTTTTCCTTTGGGAAAGAATGGCTGATTGAGGCATTGAGCTATCCCATGAGAGCAGCATAAGGTTTATCGTCAATGCTTTCAGACCAGTGAGGACCAGTTCTTTCTAGAAGCAAGGAGTGGGCTTCTCCAATGCCAGTGCCAACCCTTAGCACTTAGTCTGCAGTTTTGTCTTGGGTCTGAAGATGGTCGCCTCTTCTCACATATCCACAATAGTCACCGTGTAACTGTGAACAGGTTGATGGACGTCTGGTGGCCCTGTGCAAGAATTGAAAGGTGATCTGACAACTGTACCTTTCCCAGGCTTCTCGGCAATCTTACTACTTTACATATGTAATCTCATTCAGTTCTCACAACATCCCTGTGAGGGTAGGTACAGCCATCCCCCTTTTATAGATGGGATAACTAAGGCCCAGGTAAGTATAGTAACAGCCAGATAGTAAACGGCAGAGCCAAGATTTGGACCCAGTGCAATCTCACTCACTCTAGAACCTGGGCTCTTTTTCAGTGACAAAAATCATCTTGAGGTTGAGATTTAACGCAATGAATTCACTGCCCTAAATTTTTTCAGTGCTGCCCCTTGTACTCTGAGTAAAATTCAGAGTCGTTACCATCAAGGGAGGTTATCTATGTGTTGTAACCCTGATCAACTCCCAAACCTCATATCCTACCACTCTCTCCTGTTGCTACTTTTCAGCCAAACCAGCCTTCTCTGTTGCCTGAACACAAGAAGCTTGCTCTTGCCTCAGGGCCTTTGTACTTGCTGTCTTCTCTACCCTTCCACATACTTATGCTTGACTGGCTTCCCTGAGCATCTGAACCCTGGAGAATGTAGTTCGATTACCCAGGCACTCTCTTGTCATAATCACTGTGTGTATGGTCTTAACTCACCACTTGTCACTCTGAAATTATTTTCTGCTTATTTATTACCAGTCTCTCTCCATTACATTATCCCCTGGAGGAGGCATCTTGTTTCACCCCCAGCCCAGCACATAGTTTCACATACACAGTTGTACAATATTTCTAATAAATATTGTTAATGAATTCCACCTGAACTCTCCATGGCTGCTGGACAAATGACAGCTTTGCTAACTCACACTGAATAAAGGAGCAGAAGCCAGAAAGTAAAGACGGGGCATCTTTCTTTAGGGAATAAAAGAGTTCTGGTAGCCTGAAGTTCAGCACTTAATGAGGGTAGAGAGAATGTCTTTTCAAAGCTTATTGATATATCTTTGGAAATTAATATTTTTTTAAGGAGTGTTTTTTGGTTTATAATTTATGCTTCTCCATTTCAATTTTACAAGAAGTTAGCTTTCCAAATTGTTTTGTTTTCTCCCTTTTGTTTAGGATCGTGGATTACAGCACTTTTATTCCTCTAGAATTCAATTTGGTGTTCACAAACACAAGTTATTTAAAAACAAATGTTTGCTATGAGGATTTATTTTATCCCACCTTCTCTTACAGCCCGGAGTTGATTGATTTATTGCTTACTGCTCTGGAAAATCCAGTAAAGTATGTTGAGGATAACATGGAACAAAAGGTAAGCCTTCCAGTTTCGCTTTAGTAGAAATGAGAAGGGACAACTTTTTGTAGGAAGATCTTTTTGAACTGAGTGAACAATGTGAATAAAATGTGGAAGCAGCTTTGACACTGCCTTGGCATGTTGCCCGCTCTCAGCTTCTGGTCCCTGGGTGCTGGAGTGCACTGGTGGCCGCTTGCACTGGCTGATCACAGCTGACTGTCAGATTTTCAGAAATGTTGGTAGCTTGAGATGAGCCACGATGGGCCTATTTATACCACAGAAATTGACAAATACTACAGATAGGTTTTGTTGTTTTTCTGGAGAGCCCTGTTGTTAGACATTTACCAGCATCCTGTTGCCACGACAGAACCCAGTTTGCAACTGGCTGTATTTCATACAGACCCTGTCCTATGGAAGCATAATGGGAACAGAAAAACCACTTCGATTTTTCTTTTCATCTCTTCAAGTCTGCATCACTTTAGCCTTGGCTTTTATAAAACTCTGTAATTGTTCAATAACTATGTCTGTATTACATAGGAAACAGACAGAATTATTTGTTCAACGAACATTCTTCATCAAGCTGATCAGACCCTCCGAAGAATTGTCTCTCAGACAATGAAGGAAGCGAAAGGTATGTTGGATAGTTACATTCTGTTTAGTTGAATTGTCCAACTACTGCTACTCTTGTTCCCTTGATGCTTGGGTGGTTTATCAACTTTCAGCCATGAAGTGTACATCATGTTTTCAGTTCAAATATACAACTAGGTTATACGGAACTAAAAATTCTACCCCTGGAACTGGGTATTCATCCATCCAATAAATCTTTACAGAGTGGCTACTCTACGAGGCCTTTTTCTAGATACTGGGGAGTTGGGAGGGAGCAGAACATGATAGTGAGGAGACAGACAGGAAAAAAAAAGTGAATCTATACCAGTGCTCTGAAGACAAATCAAATAGGGTGAGGCAGGGCAAAGTGATGGGCGGACTTCTTTTTAAAGGAGTACTCAGACAGGCTTCTCAGAGGAGATGACATTTAAGCACAGATGTGAATGAAAGGGAAGAGCAAGCCATGCAGATATCTGGAAGATCATTCCATGGAGTGGACACATCAAGTGCAAAAGCCCAGAGGTCAAGTTGTTTGGTATATTCTAGAACAGAAGAGAGGCCACTGAGCCTGGGGTGAAGTAAGAACAGTGGAGAAGGAGTCAGCGACCAAATGTAAAATCAGCATGGAGTTTGAACAAGCTCAATATACTGTCAGTCTGCATTGAGATGAAACATGTAGTAATTACAGTTTTATAAAATAACAATTCCTTTAGATTTTCAACATTGAACTCTTTGCTGTATTTAAAATTTGATTTAAAAAAATAACAACGTAACATTTCTTGAGTTCCTTTTATGTGCTAAATGCCTTATATTTTTTCTAGTCTTTACAATCCTATAAGGTAGCTGTGATTTTACAAATGGCGACATGAATGTTCTGAGAGGACCTAGTAACTTGCCCAGAGCCGAACAGCTACTAAACACTGTACTGGGGCGACCTGGGATTCAGACTTCAGTCTGCTTGTAGTGTGTGCTTTCTATGCTCCCCACACCACCAACCAAAGCTTATATTAATACCTTTACAAATGCTTAGACACTGGAAAAACAAACAGTATACTAACTGTATTTGGTTTTCAAACTTTTTTTTTAACATGATCTTTAAGTAGATGTTATATTGTAACCTCTGTGCAGCTCAGTACATGAACACAGGCGCACAAAGAAGGGTCACAAAACCCTCACATTTAAGGAACGCCACATTCTGTTTGATTTCATTTTAGAAAAACACTGGATGCAACTTGCAACTCACTTATGGGTTACAATCCGAAGTATAAAAAACAGAGGCCTGGAATAGCAGTGGCAGCATGATTAGAATAAAAACAAAAATAGTTGCAGTTCTATCTCAACCATTTGTCTTTCTTCTGTTCTGTCTATAACATGAAGGGAAGGGGTTACAGCGTTATGCCCAAATCACTCTTGACTCATTTCCCACCCATTTAAAAAAGATAGTTTTTTGGGCTTTCTGATGTTTTTTTGGGAGGGAGGTGGTACTAGCTTCTGGATCTGTGGTTAAATAAAATTAAAAATGCAGTTCTCCTATTATCAAGAAAGTTCATTTCAAAAAAAAAACCACACAGAATGGGAAAAAGTATTTGCGACTAATGTATCTCATAAAGGACTCGTATCCAAAATATATAAAGGACTCTTAACACTCAATAATAAAGACAAATGACCAAATTTTTCAAATGGGCAAAGGATTTAAATTTCTCCAGGGCAGATATACACGTGGGCAAGAACCACATGAAAACATGCTTGATGTCATTAGTCATCAGGGAAATGATGTCAGAACCACAGAGAGACAGCACCGCACACGCAGGAGGACAGCTCGACTCAGTGAGTGCAGGAGGCTGTGGGGGAGTCAGAACCTCGGCACGGCTGGTGGGGATGGGAGGTGGTGCAGCTGCTTGGGAAAGCAGCCGAGCCATTCCTCAAACAGTTAAGCGCAGAGGTACCCTGAGACCGAGCAAGTCCACTAGTAGGTATATACTCAAGAGAAATGAAAAATATGTTCATATAAAAATCTGTACACAAATGTTCATAGCACCGTTATTCACAACAGCCCAAAGGTGGAAGCAACCTAAGTGTCCATCAGCTGACAGATGGATAAACAAAATGTGGTCTACCCCTACAATGTATTCTTTAGCCATAAAAAGGAATGAAGTATCAATACATGTTACAACCTGGGTGAACCTTGAAAACATGCAAAATGAAAGCCACCAGTCACAAAAGGCCACATATAAGTCCAGTCATGTGAAATGGCAGAACAGGCAAATCTAGACAGAGTAGGTTAGTGGCTGCTTAGGGATTGGGGGTGGTGAAGTAGGAAGGTGATACTAAAGAGTACAGGTATTTGAGATGACAATATATTCTAAAATTGTGGTGATAGTTGCATATATCTGAGTACACTAAAACAACTGAATTGTAGTTTAAATGGATAAATCAGATGGTATGTGAATTGTATCACAATAAAGCTGTTTTACAGAAAAATTCAGCGCTTCAGTCACACTACCCACATGGCTGGGGGCTGCCAGATTGAATAGGGCAGATACAGAACGTTTCCATCATTGGAGAACGTTATGTTGGACAACTGTTGTAGGTATTATCAGTTTCAAAACCAAATTGTCATTTTCTGGCTCTACTTTTTTGCCTTACTACCTGTTAGTTCAGTAAGATTCAAAGTCAAATATCTTGTCAACAATAAAAAGAAATCCCTTTCAGCCTCGTCTTTTCTGCTCAGGAATTTCCTAGCAAGTTATTTAAAGGATTTGCTTATATCACATTAATGTAACCTTTTGTCTATATTATACCAACTCAGTGGTATTGTGATTATTTATAGAAGAATCTAATTGGTTTGTCTGAAGTAATCATATTAATTTCCTGATGTCATTCGACAGCCCAGCTTGATTTGATTTACACAAATAATTTGAGAATATCTTTATCTTAGATGAACAAGTGCTTCCTTACAACTTGAAGCTTCTAGCAGAAGAACTTAACAAGCTCAAAACAGAGTTTTTGGAAGACCTAAGACAAGGAAACAAAAAGTACCTGTGCTTTCAACAAACCATTGACATATCAGATGTTATTTCTTCTTTTCATTATGAGAAAGGTAATATTGTGCAGAAGTATTTTTCAAAGTAGTGTTAAAACTTATGACTTTCCAATCAAATGTCTGATGTTGGTTAAGATTTTGTAGCAACGGTTTTGTATTACTGGATGTTTTCTAGGACAATGATGTAAATTGCCAAAGACTTGTTATTTTATAAAAATCAGTCATTCTAAAAGATCCATTTATCATAATTACAGAAATTACTTCAGTCAGTCACTTGTCAGATGTGACGGATAATTAAGCATCAGAGGCAGCCTTCATTATTTCTGCGCCTGAACTCTTAGGGTAGGGCTGGGGAGGAGCAGGAGTCACACACATGGTTCTTAAAGCAAAGAAACTAGAAAAGAGACAAAACGCGGATGTCTGGAGCTATTAACTCATGACAGATCTTCTCCTGGGTAAGGCATTCTACAAATTCAAACTAATGTAGCCACAAAACCTTTTCTTTTTTTTTGGCTTAATATTTTACATACTGGAAAATAACTAACAAATTAATTGGATCCTGGGTTTCAAAAAGAAAAATCGAGATCATTAGAAAGTGTTATTTTTTTATTCATATATTACAAAAGCAAAGCTTCTTTCACAATATGGACTACATACTAGGTGTCGTTATTTCAGCATTAAACTGCTTTCTGGAATCCCTAAACAATATAATGTTTTGCAACGATACTCAAGTTTTGTTTTGCATACAAAATAGATGTTCTTTACATCGAAGTATACATTAACAAAAACAAGTTCTAGAAATCACCCTCTAAGACTATTTAATGAAAAAATCCTTAGGGAATTTTTTTAAAATAACACATCCATTTGATAAATATTTTTGTAGAACTTAAAATAAGGTTTATCTTTGAACATTTTGTTTTTAAAATTTTCCTTTGTCAAACAGTTCTGCAGATGAATGGCAAACACTTATTTCTAAAATGAAATAGCACTGGGAAATATCCAATGGAATTCTTTTCAAGGTAAAAGTATAGCCTTGACTTGAATTTCAAAAAGTTGTAGTTATACACTCTATTACTAAAATCTGAAATAAAATTATTCCCTATTAATCTCTTCACAGTTTCTTAAAAAAATATTAGTGGACATAAATCATCTACCAACTTTAAAAAATCTAATCTTATGTTCACTGAACAAAAATAAATTTAGTTTCAGAACACCGCCTATTAACAGCAAAGTACTATAAATAGTGCATGTTAAACTTTTCCCAACAACTCATTTCTATAAAATAGTTGATTAAAAATAAAATGGGACAAAATATATTCAATATTTAATGAAAGACACAAAATTTAAATAAAATCCTAAATCTTTTAAAAAATATAATACTAAAGATTCTAAGGTAGATTTGCTTCAAAAATTTCAGTGCATTTAGAATTGTAGCTTTCAGGCATCAACACCTTTGGATTACCTTTAAGTCACAGGAATATTAGAATTATACTCTCTAGTTTATAATTAGGGAAAAATCTCTTCTCTGTTTAAATTAAAATGTACCTTCAAAACATCTTTAGTTGTCGGAAAAAATGTATTTGTCACTATTTGGCCCAGGATATAGAGTTAATAAACTGATTTTAACAAGGGAGTTCTTCCCCTTTGTTTAATGAAAATTTTCATTTTCTATAATGGGTACTGCCTTTATTTGAAGAATAAAATAGAAGTGAGAGGGGGAAAAATACTCACAGAAGTTTCCAAATGACAGCAACCTGTTTCTTTCTGGCAACCAATAAACACCCGGGCCAAGCTATACATTTGGAAATGGCTGCACTAAACTGATCTGAACAGTGAACAATTTAAGCAACAGAGCAAAGCAGGATTGTAGAATTTTAGATGCACAAGTCTCAGATTTGACAAGAGTTATAGTTGTTTGGAGAGCCTCTTTAAGATGCTGCTTCTTTGAACAATGCAACTAAGATTAGTTGAAATTGGAAATTAAACCACAAGAACTCACTCTAGTGGCTTTCTAGCATGTGGGAGGGCAGACGATGCATTAACTTGGCACTTAGGGGTGTTTGTGGACATGTACCATCAGCATTCCCCTTTTATTTGCTATAGGAGTAGCAGTCCTTTTCGGTTAATAAACGCTTAATAGTTCTTTATGAAGCCAATTAGTAACACTTTTAAGCTTTAATCCAAATTAAAAATAAAAATTTTTGCAAAGTACACAGAAACCAGCAGTTAGTAACAATATATTTTATTGTTTGACCAAACTCTCTTCAGAGTAAGCTAGTTATTACACAATATATAAACAATAGCCTCCTATTCAAAATTACTCTAGATTTAGCAAGTCTTATTTCTGTAAACAAATTAAATATGTTCAAATGCATTTTATATCTATTTTTACATTTTTGTATCTTTTCCTAATAATCAGTTTCCATATAGCTTTGTCACTCACTGTACAGGAAAGACTGGTAAAACCGCAAATGAGCATTACAACTTAAAAGTCACACAAAATATTTTCAATGGCCAATTCTGAAGAGAAGACCAGAATTCATTTTGGATATATGTTCTCATTTTTTAAAATATTACTTCATCACCACATTTTGCCATGTGTTTCCATACCTACCTTTTTTTGGAAATTATGGACAAGAATGAATATAAGGCAGGAAAATGAAACTTCAGAGATTCTGTTTTAAGGACTGCATTTCTAGGAATAAGATGGATGACTTCCCCTGCACCTCTTTGGTCATCAAAGGAGTAAGAGGAATAACAGAGTCTTAGTAGTAGTTTTCAACCTCCCCCGACACTAACAATGTCAGAATGAAGGTTTAAATGAAAAGTTCAAATTAAAAGGAGAAAAAAGGCATCTTCATAGATAATCCTCTGGTATTTCTAGTGTTCTCATGTATTTACCTGTGGTTTCTAAAATAAATTAGAATAAAAAGAATCCAATGGAAAATTGACGTGTTTAAACTAGAAATTAAACAAGCAGGTATTTTAAATATTCAACTCTATTTTCAATATAAAGCCTTGTTTCATTTCTTTTCCGAACTTTTATCTCATATTTTTATAACTTTAATTTCAAAAGAATTAACTGTTTTATATTGCCCCTTATGGAAAAAAGAAAGGTTTACTATAGCTGAAATGGCTTTACTATTATCAGTTGAAATGAAACTATGTAAACAAAATAGTATTTCAATTGAGAGCAATTTTAAAGGCAATTCCTCTACCAAACATTGAACTAAGTCGTAACATTTTATAAGAGAAAGTAATTTATTTTACCATTTTGAAATATGGCAGAAATAACATCTAGCTACAATGTATCTATTGAAACATCAAGAGTATTGATAATCTTCAAAGTTTTTATGGACCATAAGTATGGGAAATTTAAATGAACACCTGTAAGACTGAGAATGCATTTCAGTTCTCAAACGTCTAACTGAAAGGGAAAAATAGACACCAGTGTGTCTAGCTATTCTACATAAATGATCCTGACCGGACTTTTATGAAAAAACAAAAGGAAAATTTCTTTCCATTGTCAAAGTTTTCTATAAACATAATGTATAAACTTTAAATTAGCACACACCTTATTAAGGATGGACATCCCCCCCAAAAAATAAAACTACAAAACACAAACAGGCAAAACCAAGTAAAGCATAATGTGATTGTTGCCAATCAGTGTTGGTTATGTTGCCCTCTTGCAAAATGACAGGCAAAGTCGTACTTGTTTTTACATTTACACCCACATATATTACACTGAAAAGGATTCTCATAGCCATGACATCCCATGTGAATTGTGTAGAGGATGTTGTCCGCGAAGTACATGTCACAGTGCTGGCAGTGGTGGAGCAGCTGCGGGTCCTGGACTGGCAGGGTCGGAGCCGGAGTGCTTGGCTGGCTGTTCCCTAGGCTAGGTGTACTCGTGTGGGCGCTTGGTTCACTGCTTGGACCCGCCACCGGACTGTAGTTCCTCTGACTATGTGAAGGTCGGGGCTCGGGGCTCGTGGGGGAAGAGCTCTGAGGAATACTTGCTGACACGGCAGAAACTACCGCTTGGGCAGAGGGCTGCTGCATGAGGAAAGGCTTCTCGTCAGGGCAGGGTACTACATCAGGGGATGCGGGGTTTTGGTTTTCAGGTGGCAAACTGGACAACTGTCCTGCTAGAGTGGAGAGCTGATTTAAAGGGTTGTCAACCAGGAGTTCTTGGGGGTCCCTTGGCAGGCCACCAGTTGACGTGGTTTTTGCCATACTTTCATAGGACTCAGTCTGGATGTTTGGGATTTCATGGGTAAAATCGTTAAGGTAGTCTGGCTTCTGAACCACCATGGAAGGTGGACTTAAGTTGATTAGTGCTCTTCTGCTATAGCCCAGATTGCTTGTTTTCTTCTGTAAAACCCCCCACATTTTCTTGCTGCTTAAGGAAGACCTAGTACCTTTAATTGGTACCATTTTATGCTTGCGCCTTCGATGATGGGACAGGTTGCTTCGATCACTGCAGCGGAAGGAACATAATTCACATTTGTATGGTTTTTCTCCGGTATGGGAACGCATATGGGCTTCCAAATGACGCTCATAAGCAGATGCAAATGGACATAAGTGACATCTATGAGGTTTCTCACCTGTTTAAAAAAAATGCGGGAGAAATTGCAAGAGTAGCTCATCTATGAAGTTTCCTGTTTTGTCCATTCATTAGAGTTGAAATTGATCAAAAATAAAATGCTTTTTAGAAATATACATTTGCACAAAAGATTTATTAAAATCTGTAAAGAAACCTACAAAGCTTAACAACTCATCAGCAACAGTTTGAGATATACACATATATTCTATCACTCAGTATAGTATAAAAATTGTTACAGCTTCAACTGGCATTCAAGGAAAAGAAGAAATAGCACAACTGACAATAATATTCCCTACATAATAATTTTATCAAAAGCATGCCCCAGAGTTGTATGTTCACGTATACATCTACACATGAACCATTATTCATACATTTTGCACACACACAAATACCCCTTCCTCGGGGGAAAAAAAGACAAAAAACCTTTTTTAGAAGTCCATATATTAAGAAGTTCAAAATTGACACGCTCGCTAGGCCAATTATGAGTTATGCAAAGTGTCCTTTCAAAATTGCCAGCTTTACCACTAACTTTCTCCTTTAGTTAGTGCTCTTAGTTGAAGATGGCCAAATACGTAAAATCAGTATCTGGAATACGAGATTTGGAGTCATTCATTCAACAATGAAGTACTGAGTACCTATCTTGTCAGATGCCATTACGCTGTGGGCCATAAAGATGGCACTGACACAATCCTTGTCCTCAGGGTTTTCAGGCCACTACAACACAGCATGGGAAGCCGTTGTGGCACACAGGAGGGACACGGAGCCTGCTCCCGGGCAGGACAAGGTGTAGTTAGGAGGGTTTCGCAGTGGGAGGGATGGCTAAGGTGAGACGTGAGGCCAGCAGCAGTGCAGTCTGCGGCTGTTTCTCCCAGTCTGCAAGTGAAACGCACTAAGGATCAAGATGAAAATATCTTATCTCTTCACACCGCTTTCAGCATTAACCTGTCCCACCTGAGAAGCAGACAGATTTTGAGAGATTATTTGGATCAAGAAGAAAGAGACAGCTAAAGAAGGGGAAGCTCTGTAAGGACCCCACTTCCTGTTTATATGCTGTTACGCTATTGCTTTGTAAAAATGGAGTAACTTCCCCATTTATTCAAACCTTATCTCAACCTTCATTTTTAAACGACTAGAACTAGGTATATACAGATCAACCTGCCCTCCTAGGCCCCTCTCCTGTCCCCAAAGAAAGGCCTTCTCAGCCGCTTCTGTTACCTGTGTGGATTCTAATATGTTCAATAAGCCGGGCTGTTCCTTTGCTGGCATAGTTGCAGTACCGACACTTGAGCTTCCCATCGAAGGTCCTTTCAAACCCGTCCACTAACATTCCTGAGTTTTCATCCAGGGAAACTTCAACAGATGGGTGATCAAGTCCATTCTGATCACCATCTGTTCCAGCTGTAAACAAAGTATGCAAAAGAAATCATGCATCTCAGAATTAACTCAGTGTAGCATTTTAGTCTTCAGTGGTAGAAAATCTTTCATAAATTGATAGCTTACTTAGCTTAAAAGTTAAATTCTTAAAATACAGACTTTCTGAACTGAGGCTAATTTTATACAAAAGCAATATTCTATTTATGAGAAACTCTTTTAGGAGGATCTCAAATTACAAATCTTATCAGTCCTCAACATGCTTTTGAAGAAGAGGGTATCATCCTTATTTGACAGGTGAGCAGTTGGGGGTACATAAAGGCATCGTCACACACGTGTTTAAGATGCTAGCCTCTTCTACAAATATTAATATTATGATTGGAAGTCATGAAAAATCTCCCCAAATCCTAACTCTATTTTCTTTAGCCTAAAGCAATTAATGTTGAGTTCTGCACTGTTCCACTCAGCTGATACATATGTCCTAGATTCTCGGTAGCATTTAGGATCTTAAAATTCTAGTTAAGCACATAAAGGAAAATACTGTATTTGATTCCTCCGAATGTCAGAACTCTTAAGAATTTGAGGGCTAAAAGATATTTCTTTGGCTCTTTGCTTTTAATCTAATCCGACTACTTCTTTGTGTAGATAAAGAAACTGAAGGGGCAAGTGCTCATAATCAGGGAAACCAGCAAATGCGGGGGACCACAGCCCTGGTTTCTGGAATCGCAGCCCAGGAACCTGTACACTAGTGTTTGCAGGAAAATGTTTACTCCTGTAGCTTCACGGGAAAAGCACTTCTACCCCATCCCCAGGAGGTGGCATTGTGCGTGTGAACAGCTCAAGCATCTCCCCACCCCCATTCCTCCACCCCTCACCAGGAGAAGTCATTTTGCTGGTTGGTGCAGGTCCAACATCTAACAATGCCATTGCACTGGAGAACAGGGCTCAGTGTCCCGCTCTCCCACTGCTTTCCCAAGCCAGTGACTCTCACAATTTCATGTGTATATTAATCACTTGGGGAGCTTATTAAAACACAGATTCTGATTCAGTAGATCTGGGGTGGAGCCTGACATTCTGCACTTTTAACAAGCTCCCGAGTCTCTGCTGCTGGTCCCTGGACTCCAAGGCCCTGGACCATCTAGGTCAGCGGCCAGCCCACTTTTCCTATCAGGGTCATAGAGTAAATACTTTATTTAGGGGCCATATGGTCTTTATAACTAACTACTCAACTCTGCCGTTATAGCCCAAACATAGCCATACTTCCTTATTTACAATTTTCTATAGCTATATTTCAATAAAACTTTATGGATGCTGAAGTTTGAATTTCACGTAGTTTTAACGTGTTATGATTATTCTTTTGATTTTTTTCCAACCATTTTTAAATGTAGAAACCACTCTTAGCTTACAGGTCATACAAAAACAGCAGTCCAGATGGGCTCACAGGCTGTGGTTTGCTGACCAATGAATTAGGTTTGGAAACAAATTCCAATGTGTGTGGTAAGCAAACCAGTCACAGTGTATGGCTGCTTTCTCTATTCTAATTTCTCCTCCGAGATGGGTAAACACGGTCATCCCTTTCTTCATTTTAAGAGTAGGAACAGAAACCCCCATTTTGTTTCAGGTCTGATCCAGTTTTCCTAATGGCAGAATCCTCTATGTACTGAAATTGAGGCTTGAACCCTTTGGGTTCCTTTGGGCCTACTAACAGAACCTGAGAAGGGTACTTAGAACCCCTAAACTTCCAACAAGACCAGAAAGCATCTCTAGAGCACGTTAGGCCGTTGGGGAGTTTCACTCTCCCTCAACAAAAAACCTGATATGTTTAAAGAAAACAAAAAAAATTGCCTTGGATCTTTTTCGGAAAAAATGGAATGATTCATAGTATGGATAACTACACACAAACATTCTAGATTTATAAAGCGTGGGTTATTAATAGTATTAAGACGAGTCTACCTCCCTGAAGAGACTCTGCTTCTTTGTCCCCACTAACTGATCCAGAAATCATGTTCACATGGTGGGTCTGCTGAGTCAGGTATTCCTGGAAATCCTTCACGAAGTCCAAAGGCTCTGGTTTCTTTTCACCCATCTTTGCCTTTTAGTTTTTTAAGTTTACAGTTATACCTAGGGGGGAAAAAACTGAAATAATTTTACACTATTAAGGGAGATGCAGTATGTATTAAAACAACAGTGACGTCATTATGTGCAAGGAGCTATGCAAAGCAAGAGGACACAGTCCCTGCCTCAAGTACGGTACAATCTTCCCGGGGAACTAGAGACATACAAACCGTGGTGAACAATGAGCATGTTTGACATTTCAATAAACTGGGATTCAAACCAAAGTCTTAAGAGGATGGAAAGAAATTATGAAGACAGAAAAGAAAAGAAGTCCAGATGAAAGAAACAGACACATCAGCAGGGATTATCAGTGGAGACAGTAGAGAAACCAAGTGGCTCAATCGGGCTGTCAGAATGCTCGGGGCGGTGGACACGCTGTTTACCTGCATTCTCCAACAGAGCTGCCACTAGACACATGTACTACTACAGACGGCCCGAGGTTTTCATTCTATTTAATTAATTTAAATGGAAATAGCTACAGAGGGCCAGTGACTACCACATGGACAGCAAAGGCTCTTAAGTCATAGGGGTCACATAAATGAGGACTCTAGAAATAGGTGATCTTGAACGGGGTGGGCAGACCTTTCTGTAAAAGGCCAAACAGTACATACTTTAGGCTTTGCAGGTCATGCAGTCTCTGTCAAAACTACTCAACTCTGTCCTTGTAGCTAAAAGCAGCCATACACAATCTGTAAACAAACGAATATGGCTGTGTTTCAATAAAACTTTATAGAAACAGGCATTGAGCCCGGTTTTGCCTACAAACTGAAACTTCCCAACCTCTGCTCTAGAAATCCAAATCACCACCTCTATCACCACCCATCATCCCACTCACTCTGAGAATGGGAGGAAAAAAACTAAGAAAAGAAAAAAATAAAAATTCCTGATACTGGAGTAGAGAGGGAAAGTCTCATGTGAGATTCCGTAATCACAAACTATAAACTGTTCCTCACATCGACTTATGGTTCAAATTCACAAATCAAATCACCAAAAAATTTTCTAGTAAGAACAAAATTAGAAGTCTAGCACCTAGGAGGCAAAAAGTATTTTCTTCCAATAAAAATATTTTTATGCAAAGGCAAAAGGTTGTGAAACGAGGGACTTCCCATAAAAGTACATTTTTCAGTTAATGTAAGCTTGACAATGTTTTAAGAACCAAAACTTCTATTTTAATCGACTTAACTAGAAATAGACTAAGCCTTGATTATGTTAGTATCATAGATCATTGTACCTTATAATACTCCAGTGACGTCCTCAAGAACTAATGAACATAAGGCTGTTTTGGTTTCCCTTGTTTACTGTACCCAGGTTGAGGTATTTCTTGTCTTCCCCTCTCCTTGACTCTAATTTGTTCTTTTGCGAAATAAGGACTTGCAAGTGACCAAGTTCTCACTTTTCTTAATAAAACATTTATGAATATTTCTTCCCTTCTTACCCTGTTTCCCCGAAAATAAGACCTAGCCGGACAATCAGCTCTAATGCATCTTTTGGAGCAAAAATTAATATAAGACCCGGTCTTATTTTACTATAGTAATATATTAATTTTTGCTCCAAAAGACGCATTAGAGCTGATTGTCCGGCTAGGTCTTATTTTCGGGAAAACACAGTAGAAGCTGCCTCAGGGGTTTTAAAGGTATTATTATTATTACTACTACCTCTTTTAACTATTTTCTAGAAAGTTGGGACTACTGAAAGTTTATCCTCGGGGATGAACAGAATACTACCGTATTTCCCAGAAAATAAGCCCTAGCATGATTTTTCAGAATGCTCATATAAGCCCTCCCCCAAAAATAAGCCCCAGTTAAGCTCGTCAGCCAGACGGACGCACTAAGTTGCAACACAAGATGGACATACTGAATTATAAAATAATGATATTAATATACAATTAAATATAAATAATATTATTGACATTAATACCTAAATGATAATATAAATATAATTAAGTATATGTAAATACCCAAGCGGGTGCCTTTGGATGAGAGGTAAATGCCTATGTAAACAGATGAACTTGAGACTTATTGCTGAATGACCAATCGGAGTACAGACACAACACACAAATAACATGCGCACTTGACAACGAACGGACGTGGTTGTGTCTAATATGAATCTTCATAATTCAATATGTCGTGTGTTGTAACGGATGTACTTAATGCACTCGTGTGAAATAAAGAAATGTTTTCTGAATTTTGGTGCCTACAATTTTTCGTCGCTTTTGCGTGGACCATCATTCTTAACTGTCATCATTTTTGTTCTACTCCTGTCTCATAAGTCTTCAATTAACATTTGATTTAATGGTAGATTTACAGGGAATAATATTTTGACCCCCAGACAAGATGAGTGCAAAAAGAAAGCTATTCTGTCGAGTACAAGAAAGGAATCGTGGAGGACTCCCGGGGCAAGAATCTTACGGCTTTCTGCAAAGAGAAGAAGTTGGATCTCTGAATGGTCCGAAAATGGCGAGCAGAGTATGATAACCTCAGTCAACAGATGGACAAGGGAAATGCTAAGAAGCGCAAGTGTGGATCAGGTCGGCAACGATTATTTCCTGAGCTGGAAGACATCATCTATGAATGGATTGCTGACAGGAGAGCAAAGGCTTTGGTTGTGTGCAGGGCTGATATTCAAGCATTTTCCCTTGCAATGGCACCACAGTTAGAAATATCCCCAGAAGAGTTCAAAGCATCACAACAGTGGCTGGATGGCTTCCTTCAGCGATATGAACTGTCTCTAAGAAGATCGACAACACTGTTCAAGCTGGAAGATACTGAAGTTATTAAACGTGTACTTGCATTCAAGTCCTTTGTTGATGGGATCGACTTTTCTAAATACCAACTCTGCAACCTGATTGCTATGGATGAAACTGCAGTGTTTATGGGCCAAGGATCTCAAACAACAATTGATCAGAGGGGTGCCTCGTCAATCTACATTCCATCCACTGGTTACAAAAGTGGACGTGTTACCTGTATTTTGGCAATTTGTCTGGATGGAAAGAATCACTAAGGGCAAGAAAGATAAGGTTGAACATGATTCAGGCATTTATGTTCTTGAAACCGAAAAAGTGTGGTGCATACAAGCAGTTATAAGCAAGCGGGTAGATTTAATGCTGCCACTTGTTTTGCAAGGTGGCCAAAGAGGTCTGCTAGCCTGGGATTCAGCCAGCACTCACCGCGCTAAAGACACGAAGAACTTCCTTGCAGAGAGAAGACTAGATCAAATAATGATTCCCGCAGCAATGACTGCCCATCTCCAGACTCTTGATATTGCAATAAACAAGCCATTCAAGGACCATTTGCGCATGGAAATCAATGACTACATTGAAAATAGAATGGAGAGAAATCAGCATGGAAACTTTGTGAAGCCTAGCCAGCAAGAGGTCGGGACTTGGGTGAAGAATTCCTGGAATAAAATCACTGACAGCTGTGTTGCCAATGCACTACGAGCAAGCTACATGGACAAGAAGTGCTCATTTAAGGAGAGCTCTATTGCTGGACAGGAGAGATTGAGGCCAACAGTTCTACAGGAACTGGAGTTGCAAGAAATTCAAGCCAGAATTCAGGGTTTAGAGAGTTATGACGATGTTCCAGAAGATGATGACATGACTGTATTTGAATAAATGTAGATTGTTGTACATGAATAAATGTAGATTGTTGTACATGAAAAAATAAGATATCCCCTGAAAATAAGTCCTAATGCGTCTTTTGGAGCAAAAAATTAATATAAGACTGGTCTTATTTTCTGGGAAATACGGTAGTCGCTCAAACTTACTAGCTGTAAGAATCTGAACAGGGACTTTTCTTAGCCTTCATTTATTTTATAAAATGGTATAATAATACCAACTTGCTGTGCTGTTTTAAGTTTTACGGTATGTATATGTAAAGTAGCTCACAACATGTGTAGCAGATGGTATATTCTCAGACAATAGTGGCTATTTTTGCTGCAAAACATGGTCACACCTTGGATTAAGAAATTCCTCACTGTTCCAGATTCAAAGGCTTTTCCCTTTTTCTATCAGCTCATCAATTGGGCATCTTAAGTTACCATTTTACAAATCTGTTCCTGAATTACAACGAAACTAACATGGTCTACCTTAGTCTTATTAATTCATATATCCCAATTTGTAATTTCCCAAATCTATTTGAAATTTCCCAAACTCACCTCTTATTTCACTCCTGAAGGCCACCCACCTTTTTAAATCACTTACTTGCTTTAGTCTGGCTCAAGTTTCTGAACCTAAACGACTGTTGCTGGTTTCTGAACAAGTTTGTTTCAGTTGCCTTTTCCCATGTTTACTCGAACTGGTTCTCTATGTTTCCTGATCATTGTATTATCATTTGTTTTATGATTACAGTAGATTCTATTGATTATTTGTCCTTTAAAATTTGCCCTTTGGTTAGGAAAAAAGTGAGCCAGTCAGCTCCAATGAAAAAGATTAGGAATTAGATCGAGATCAACATACAATAAGGTTTTATTTCAATAAAAAGTGGAAAAGACAACTCAAAACACAGGGGTGGGGAGAATTGTAAAAATAGATATAAAATGGTAATACAGCACATAGAGGTGTAGAATGAGTTCCAGAAAGAGAAAAATAAACGAGAAATGATTAAAAAAATAATGATCAATATATTTCCAGAATTAAAGATCTCTTTCAGATTGAAAGGGATTAGAGTGTAAAATAGAATCTATGATAAAATAACACTTAGAGATATTATTGTGAAATTTTAAAATCTCAAAGAGAATTATACAAAACTTTTTAGAGAGGAAAGGCAGCCCACCCCCATAAGAAAAACAATCACATCGCATCAGGGTATCAATGGCTACACTAGGTGCAAGAAAACAACAGAGTAATCTTTTATTCAAACTTAGAATGTTTTAACTTCCTCAAGTTGAAAAAGGATATCTTCCCAAAATCTACATCACAATGGAGAAAATGTAAATTCATTACCTTTAGAATCAAGACCAAGACAAGAATGCTTGGTATTACTACCGTTAGTCAACATAATACTGGAGGTAGAGGCCCCCCACAATAAAGAAGGAAAAAAAGAAAAGGTATGAGGATTGGGAGGTATAAAATAATAATAATAATAAAAAAGATGATCTGGGAAATTGTTTTTAAATTGTAAATGCTGTTAGGCCCTATACTTGTCTGTGTTCTAATTGTAAAAGTTATAATTAAGAAAGAAATCCTGGGATTTCACATTGCAATTTATCATCACTTCTTGCCAATCTGTTCATATGAAAACTGATTATGTTTCCACTGGAAAAATCTGGATGTACTTTGATAGGCTTCAATAAGCAAGGTAAATCTTACCAAATTCTCGTTAGAAAGTACAGAAAAAAAAGCAGACTGCCAGTAAGAGCAAGCAGAAGAAATTGATACTTTTATACATGCATCTCAAGTTTTAAGAACACAAAGGAGCCTAATTAGAGAGGATGGCTGTCATATTTTGACAGTGTTGGCTATTATCACACTGTCACATTATAAATTTCACTGTTCCCTGCCATAAATTATGTGCTGAAGGACTTAAGAAAAAAAAGGGGGGGAGAGATGCCAATGGGAAAAAGGAAGATAACATTGTAAACATGAAAGAAAACAATTCTTAAATTAGCATTTTAAATATATTGATATGGTTTGTAACAAGACATACATCACCCCCCAACACCCCCCCAACACACACACACACAGCATGACAGACCCTTGCAGAGCTCTAGTCCCTGGAACAAATGATTATGAATGAATGGTGCCTAAATCTGAATAGTCTTTGGTTCAAGACCCAGGTTTCTTCATCTCAAGTCAGCAGCATTTCTAAGCACAATAAATAGTAAATGAACAATAATTCTGAAACTACAAAAAGCTTCCTGATACCAAAAGAAAATAGAGATTTTATACCCAAACCATCTTTCTGTCTTTAATAAAGTACTCAACAGTCTCAGGATTGAAAGTTTAATCTAAGAACTTCACGAATTAATTGATATCTGGAGATGCCTCTAAGACACTGATAAATTTTAAAACCTTTGCAAAAAACAACTCAAAAATCTACTTTGGGAAATCAGCAAACTAATGTTTTTAATGGAAGTATCTTTCCTACTAGCCATGAATTAAACACCTTGGCGCTTGTTAGCCAAAAAATTACACAGAATTTCAAGGTGTAAAATTATGTCAACAAAAAAAGAAACATTTAAGAGTTTTCTACTTTTATTATGGTGTATTCCAAGCCTGATCTACTCTTTCTGTAACTGATGTCTAATTATATCAACCAAAGAGAAGAATTTTCCCCATATTTTACAATTATCATTCCTTCTGATACAGCAAAATTTGAGTCCATTCTGTGAGTACTCTAATTAAAACTAAACTGGGTCTAGTATGGTATTCCACGGGTGTAGGTACATGTCTGTATAGAAACTAGCTAGAATATACCTGAATTATTTCTATGCCAATAGCTTCTCCTAACTTATCCATTTCAAGGATCAAAAATAAGGTTCTCACAAAACAACCAGAGGCTACTCATGCTAGTGAAGAAAAGAATTACTTGAGAAATAAGCTTTGCTATCCCAAAAGAACATAAAAACCTCTTAACCTTTTAGCAGGTCAACTGTAACTATTCTCTGACCTTTCTTTGATTTCTAATAAAAGATTTATGTGTATGAAGTCCTCTGATCTTTCTTCTTCAGCCTCGTATTATAATGGGAAGTTGTTGATCAATACACACACGCGCACACGCGCACACACACACACACACACACACCCTCTTAACTAGTAGCTCACACAACCTCATAACCAGCAGTTAACAATACAGAGGCATCGTGATGCAAATCACAAGACAACTACAAGTAGAGAAAATATAAGAACCAGAAGTGGTTCTTTAACCTACCTGCCTTCCAAAGTCTACCTTTTTTATAAGTTATAGAATTTTGAGAACAGGATTAGAGAATAGTAGAATCTATTTTATTCACCCAGCATTTTTGAGAAGAGTTACTAATCATAAGATAGAATACTTAGCAACTAACTTACTTATACAATAGCTTAATTTGGGGCTTAGGTAAGCTGCACACATAAAATGATTGCAGTTTAACAGATGTGTTTACTTTTATAGCCAACTGATTATGGCCACTGCAAGATTTACTCTGCCGTACAATACCTATCAATGGAGAAGTCTGACAAATGAGACTTGGTTTATGTAGAGAATAACATGGACCTTCAAAGAGAATTAGAACACATTTCCTCTGAGAACAGAAGTGTCAAAAAAAATTCTTTGAAGACAAAGAGGGACATTATAAGGCTTTTGGTAATCAAAAAACATAATATAAAAGTAAAACACAAATAAATACAAGTTACAAGAAATACAAAAGCAGAGTTACACAATCTAACCTTTTCACCCCAAATCAGTTCCTCCTTTTTCTTGCCACTCCAACATTGATGAAATGTATAGTAATTGAAATTTACTCTGGAGACACACCAAGGGACTCCAAAAGGCCATGGAGGGAATTTCAACTAAAATTGAAAAGCCATACAGAGGTCTGCAAAGAAAAGCACACCACAAATCAAAACCTTTATGACAAAAAATTAGCCATCTACAGGTTTAACAAGCTCATAAAATAACTTGTGCCAATTTTTTTTTTCACGTTTTTTTGTTCGTTTGTTGGTTTGTTTTAAGGAGGGAGCAGCTCACAGTGGCCCATGTGGGGATCGAACCGGCAACCTTGGTGTTATCAGCACCATGCTCTAACCAACTGAACTCATCGGCCACCCCAACTTGTGCCAATTTTACCATTACCAGAAAACTATGCTAACAGATAAGCAAAGAACAAAGGAACAGATTCACTTCAACAGGTCTAAAGAAATCACCAAAGTAACACGCACTAGTGTGACTGTTGTTTTTAACTGGTGGATTTCATGAGATTTCATTTTCGGCAAGATTTTTAATGTACTTCTAAATTCAAGGTAATTTCATTTGTTCATAGTACACTTCTTAAAGGGTCAGGCTTAATACCAGCTGATCACCTGTAACTGCATAAAAACAATGCACTAAAGAAAACATTTGTGGGAAAGGGTTTTTTAAAAAAGACCCACCACGCACACCCAATGAGGGCACATCTGGATTCCCAGCTTTATAATCCTACCTTAACCCAAAACACTTAAGATTTTTTGGACCCCCCCCCCTCCTTCGGGGCAAAAAACACCAAACACCTCAACTCGCTCTAACGAATTCCCAAGAACATATTCATGTGTAGCTGTGCTGAAGGCACGACATAAATCAAAATAAACGGAATTTAAAAGTTGTTAGTCCAGACCAAATTGGCTTAAAAAGTTGGCTTAGAGAAGTTTTGCTTCTTCTAAACTGAATTTCCTAAGATCTCAGCGTAAACCCGTGTATTTCACCTTCCGCTTGTCACTCCCCTTTTGGGTTCTGAACAGCACATGAAGGGGACACTAAATGGACCAGTGTTTAGTGGCAGATGGAACGGTTTAACTTCGATTCAGAAACTAGTTACCCAGCACTTACTAGGTGCATGGCTTGGCTACTCGCGCTCCAGGCAGTTTATTCAATGGAGACTTAAACCCTGCATGAACCTGAATAGTTATTTGCTACAAAGTCCTCCCCAAACCTCACATCTCCCCAAAGTTAGAGTGCTCAAGCAGTAAAATCGGATCCGGGGGCAAGGACATTAGATAAAAGAACATTAGATTTTAAAAGTCGTCCTCCCAACAAGTCGCCCGGATCTGGCGTCGGGACGGCAGCCTCACCAGGATTCGGAGTGACCTTCTCACCAGGATTCGGAACACCTAGGAGACCTGCGCCTCGCCAGACCCTAGGACCCCACGACCCCGCGAAAACGTAAACATCAGGGCGCCCCCTGCACGACCACCTGTCAGAGCCAGAGGCAACTCCCTACCCTGGAGCCTCCAAGCCCCTGCCCGACGGCGCCGCCATCGCAGGCGCCGCTCCCTCAGGACTCACGAGGCCACAGGAACCGCACCTTCTAAACTCGGGCCAGGAAGGACCGGGTCGTGTCCCTACGGACCGACAGAACACGCCCGACCCTCCGCTGGGACTGAGTCCCGGGCGGGGTCAGCCGGTCACCCGCGAACCCGGCTCTCGCCTCCCGCCGCTCCTTCTTAAGCGGCCTGCTCAGCCGTGTCTCCGCTATCCGAGCCGGCAGTGTGCTACTTACCACCTGACAACCGCACGGAGTAACTCCCACCGCCTTGTTGAACGCCGCTGCTGTCTCCGTCGCCGCCGCTGCCGTCGCTGTCTTCGTCACCGCCGCAGCCACCGCCGCCGCCATGTTTGGTGTGTCTCCGACTCCCTTCCCGCCCCACTGCCTTGCCCAAGTCTCGCGTGAACAGAAGTAGCGCGAAAGCGGAGGGGGGGTTATGTCTCTTTTGGGGTGCCGTAGGCACGAGGGGCGGGGGTCAAAGAGAAATGGGGCGGGGCCTATTTGGGGGCGGGGCGGTGTGGGCGGGGCCCTGGCTCCCTCAGCCTCCGACTGCTGACTTGCGACACCGGACTTTGAGGAGCGATTTCGAGCATTCAGCGACGCCTCCGGGCCTGCGGCTGCGATGGAGGGAGCTGCAGTACGCCTGTTGCGCGGCCGCGCGCTGGTAAGTACGTTGATGGCGAGAGTCCGGGACGACCTTCCCCACAGCGGCGGAGTCCTCTCCTAACGGGGCTGGGGCGCCCGCTCCGCATCCCGGGTCCGAGCCTCATTCCCTCCACCGGGTCAGTCTCTGACCCTTCACGGCGGGCTGACACACGACCCCGACCTCCCTCCAAGCCTCGGCCGAGCTGGCCTCGGCTTCTGTAAGGGTTGGGAGTGGCAGCTGGTGAGAAGGGTCCCGGGGGCTGGCCTAGAAGCTTCTTCGGCGGAGCAAACGCTTTGCATGGACTCGGAGAGCCCCAGCCGCCGCGTGTCCTCTGCTGGCTCTTGAGCCCGGGGAGCCGCGGGGTCTCGGATCTTTGGAGGCATTTTGCAGAAATGTCACTTCTCGGATGCTGCCTTTCCCCCATGATTATATTTCACACACACCCCACCTAAAAAGTGGTTGTGAAAATATAGGCACAGTCTCATTCCTAGCAGAGTGTTTCCCTGTCCTCCCTTCTGCGGCCCTGCTCCAAAATTAGGAAGGAACCTCGGAGTTGGGGGGACTTAAAGGCCAGGAAGAGATTTCCCTGTGGCCCTTATCTTCGGCTGGGGCCTGAGTGTCTTCCTTGGATGGGCTCACCACGGCCCAGGGGACCCCACTCCCGCTTCCTCGAACTGGAGCGGAAACCCGCCCAGGAATATCCACCTGTCGTGCCTAATTCTGCTCTCTGGCCCTGCACAAATTGTTGCTGCTTCACCAGTTCTTGTATCTGGGCTCTCTTTACGTTAGACGTTCCTAGTCTCTTCAGTCCTTTGCCCTGTGCCACGCTTTCCAGAACCCCACACATTGGGATACACTCCCGTTTGTAGTAGACTTCTCTGGGAATTTTCCCACTGCTGGCTGTTTAAATTTTATATCATGTTCATTTGCTTTAAGGAGTGAAAGGTTCTTTGACTGCTGCAGTTTTATGCCCAAAGGCAGGACTCTTTTATTTAATTAGAGATAATTAAAGTTACTTGTATTTACAGACTTGAGGTAGTAAAAATTAATCAAGCCACTTTACCATATTGTCGCAAAGAAATATGTTTTTATGGTTTCTATTTAATACTGTTTTATAATTGTTTAATAGTTGAGCAAAGAAAATTGCCTGGGTTTCACAATTTAACTTTCTGTTTTAGAGCCAACATTTATTGACCGTATACTATGTGCCAGGCATGTTCATGTGCCAGGCATGTTCTTGGTGCTCTACTTGCATCATTGACTTCTCACAACCATCCTAAAAAGTAGTTTAATCAGATGCAGAACCTAAAGCCAAGTAAGATTTAAGTGACTTGCGCAGTCACTCAGCCAGAAAGGGACGGAGCTACAACTCTGGTCTCCTTCTAAACTTAACCTTCATGCACTCCTGCCTCCTCCCCTTCCTTAGAGATAGCAGAGACCTATTTGGCTTGGATTTGTTGGTTTTCTTGTGGCTTATCGTCCTTCGTAGTTTTTAAAGGTTATTTACGTAAGTTAGCTCGTGTAACTGATGGGCTGTGGACGGTAGCACAGTTGTGAAGAATGTGGGTAGCTTGACTGCTCGGCTTTGAACCCAGGCTCTGTCACTTCCTAGTAGTATAATCTTGGGCAGGTTACTTAACCTCTTTGGGTCTTAGTCTCCTGACCTGTAAAATGGGGAAAATAATAGTACCTATGCCTGTAGAGTTGTTGTGAAGGTCAGATAAATTTATATGTACATGTGAGGCACTTAAAATAGTGCCCAGTCTAGAGTCGGCTATCAGTAAATATTAGCTCTTATTACTGCCATGCATGAGGCGTTGGGTGCTATGGCAGATGGAAGCAAGACCCTAAACACTTGCCTCTAAGAAGTTATCTTTTAGTGGAGAGGTGAGAACTAGATCCAGCCAGCCTCATATCATTTACAGATTAGGGGTCCACAGTCAGCCTGTGGCTTCAGAGGACGGAAAGATGACTAGGACCACTAGGGGAAAGAGGTTCTCTGTGGCAGCTGGGTTTCGATTTTAGGAGGAGGAAAGGAGTAGGGAGAATACTAAAGGAAAGGGGCGTGGGGCCATCTTAAGAAATTTTGGAGTTTATCCTTTGGGTTATGGAGAGCCATGGAAAGTCTTGAGCCCTGCCGATAGATCAGCATAGCTATGGTTTAGTTAGATTGTTATAGCAAGTGGCAAGGAGGGTAGGGGAATTCAAAGCAAGGCTAATTTTGGTCCCTATCCAAAGATAAATGGAGTCAGCATTTCGGGAGAATTTACTGTGGACCAGCGGCAGCATTTTCCATCCACTTACCTTATTTACACTTTCTGTGAACGCTCTGAAGCAGCTCTTAGTGACTTCATTTCCCAGATCAGGAACTGGAAGGCAGTATTCAGTGCCCTCTTGTCACACAAAAATCAGGTTAAAACACACCCTCAGCTCATACCTGCCTCCTGAGAAGATCTTTCTATTCCTACAGAGATAGTATAACCAACCTATTCGTTTTGTTTGACCAGCACAGAATTGACCTAGTCAGCCAGTGATTCCCAAGCATTTTAGGCAGCTTGATATTTTTCAAGAGGTCATTCTTGAAAAATACTTTTCAGGTGATTTGCTGTTCGTTAATCCTGTACAGGACTGCTACGTAGTTGCTATACCTCCCAAACTGCAAACTGTAAATCTTGCTGTTTAGCTTTCTGCTATTCAACAAAGTCAGCAATACTTTATTTGGACATATTTGGCTTCTGGATAGGGAGAGCTTGGTAGGTAAATACTGTGTTTCCCCGAAAATAAGACCTATCCGGACAATCAGCTCTAATGCGTCTTTTGGAACAAAAATTAATGTAAGACCTGGTTTTATTTTACTATAATATAAGACTGGGTATAATATAACATAATATAATGCTGGGTCAGATATTAATTTTTTTCTCCAAAAGACGAATTAGAGTTGATTGTTCGGCTAGGTCTTATTTTTGGGAAAACACAATAGAAACTGTTCATATGTGATAAAAACAGACGCTGGAGTTGGGTCACGTGAGTTTGCATTTTGCTACATCCAGGTTGTTGACTGTAGAATTTGATCTACACGATTCCAATAGGAGCCATTTCCATGCTGAGGTGCTGTTTGCCAAGATAAAATGGTCAGTAGCTTGCAGAAGGAACCCGAAATCACAGCTACCACTTAGACCATTTGAAAAGTTCACCTGTAGTGTAACAAGGCACTCAACTAGGGTGATGCCACTGGTGCTTCGGAAGGAAAACTCACTAGTGAAGGAAGACGTGAGAAGATTCGGTGATTATCTTAAAATGGAGGCGTTAGATGCACGGCACGTTCTCTACATGGAGCGGCTCAGTGATGGGCAGAGATCGGGACACTTGGAAGAAAAGTAGTTTATGGGGAGCAGAGGAAAATGATAAATTCTGTTTTAGATTTTAAACTTGAAAGAGTGTCAGTAAAACTTCACAACCGGAAGTTTTAATATGCATATTATATGTATATATTAGAGATGTAGTAGGTGATACAACCACAAATGGGTATGGGACGTCCAAGGGAAAGAAGGGAGAGTGCGAGTGTGAGCCTTTGGAGTACATTACAGACGTTCTGAGTGACTGACAAGGGAAAGGCAACGCAAGAGAATGAACGTCGGATGTCAGTTCCAGTTGGCCACGTGGTTGGTACTGTTTGTCTAGAAAGGTGTGAGTGGTCTTTCTGTAAAACTCCTCCAAGGGGGGACCTATGATAGCCTCATTGCCCAGAAATCAGATAGCGGAAGCCCCAAGAAGACTTTTCTTCATCTGTTGAATCTCAGTTGTCCTCAGCTTAAAATAACCGTTATGCACACCTGGTCATTCCAAGTGGGTCCCCACACCATGATAGGGATATACCGTAAGTGCTTAACCATTCACACACTCAAAGGCATCTAGGTTTCCAGTTTTTGACCATTATGAACAAAGTTACTGTGAACATTGCCATTGTTGGATTTTGTTTGAACTTGTTTTTGTATATCTAGGATTAATATCTCTAAAAGAGTAAAATTCTTGGGTCATATGGTAATTGCATGTTTATAAGAAACTGCTAAACCGTCTCTTTACAATCCTACCAGCAATGTATTAGAGATCCAGTTTCTCCTCATGCCTGCCAGCAGTTGCCATTGTCAATAGTTTTTCTGTTTTAGCCATTCTGCTGATACATGTGTGATTATATCTCACTGTGTTGATTTACTTTTAAAACATTCTTTAATTTCCAGCAAGATTGGAGAATGAGATATCCTGGTTATTTGAGTTAAAAGACCCTTCTTTTAAATATTCTACACATTTCATTGTATCATAAAATATTATTTTACCTTTCCTTGATCCGTAAAGTTGAATCAGTGCAAGGGGACATTAAAAATACCATCAAAATGTGCTTACCAAGGGTGAGCACTCTTAGTTATCTATTGTAGACATTATATGATCTTTGTGGACTTGTAAGTCAAAAAGGACTGAGAAAAAGATTAAATTTGTTCCTGCATCTATTATCTTTAGCCAATATAAAAAAAAAGCACATTAAATGTAAAAATCAAATGTATAAAATACTGAAAACAAATCTCTTTATTATCTTAGAGTCAGGAAGGTCATTCTAATTAAAAGCTGGATGTCATCACCAAGGATTAATTTTGACAACTGTCAATGTAGAAACGTCCAAACAACATACAAATCAAAAACTTCTGTATTATAAAACAAAACTGTAAGCAAAGTCAAAGAACAAATGACAAACTCCTGTCATCAAAGAGCTAATTTCCTTAATTCTGTGGAGCTCCAATAAGGAGAAAAGAGAAATTGAATAGGAAAATGGGCAAAGAATATGAATTAACAATAAACAGAAAAAGAAACACAGTGGTTCTTGAACATAAGAAGAGGGTGCAAACTCTTAGGAGAGCTGCAAATACTTAGTGATACAATTTTTCACCTATCAGGTGGATGCAGAAATCAGAAACTGCCAGCAAGCTGTTTTGGCAAGGCTACAGGGAATGTTAAACACCAAAACAATTTAACTTCCACGGCTGAAGTCTTTTTTCTTATTGGGGAAGAGGAACAGGACTTTATTGGGGTACAGTGTGTACTTCCAGGACTTTTTTCCAAGTCAAGTTGTTGTCCTTTCAGTCTTAGTTGTGGAGGTGCCGTTCAGCTTCAAGTTGTTGTCCTTTCAGTCTTAGTTGTGGAGGGCGCAGCTCAGCTCCAGGTCCAGTTGCCGTTGCTAGTTGCAGGGGGCACAGCCCACCATCCCTTGCGGGCGTTGAACCGGCAACCTTGTGGTTGAGAGGACGCGCTCCAACCAACTGAGCCATCTGGGAGGCAGCTCAGCTCAAGGTGCCGTGTTCAATCTTAGTTGCAGGGGGCCGAGCCCACCATCCCTTGCGAGATTTGAACCGGCAACCTTGTGGTTGAGAGCCCACTGGCCCATGTGGGAATCGAACCGGCAGCCTTCGGAGTTAGGAGCATGGAGCTCCAACCACCTGAGCCACCAGGCGGGCCCTGAAGTCTTTTTTTGAAAGTAAGGTTTCCTTGAGTCAAAATGCTCGCCAAATAGAAGACAGGTCTTGGAGCATGAAGTCTAAACGACTAGCAGCATGACGAGGTAGGAAACACAACATGTCACGTCTTCCTGAAGTTTGCAAGTGTTTTCATACATCAATAGGAGGAGGAAAGAAGTAGTCTGAAAGGATTTCCGTGAACCATAGGCACAGGGATGGGAGACTGGGCTACTCTGGAGTAGGCGCAGAGTTCACACCAAGAAATGTCTGCTCCTGAGCATTGGCTGGGACTGCAGCCCAGAAAGCTCACATGGAAACAAGCGGAGGCTCCTGGAGTTTGGCGGTTCCTGGCTAAAACAACCTGTGGAAATAGGTTGTTTCAAGGAAATAACCACCTGGAAATCAACCTGAAGTTCCAGTCAGCAGTGGAAGGAATGTGAGCAGTCTTGTTAGCTGGCCAACAGCCAACCATTAAAAGACTAACAATTCTGTCTCTTTCACTCTACAGCTGCTGTAATTTAATTTACCGTGTTTCCCCAAAAATAAGACCTAGCCGGACCATCAGCTCTGATGCGTCTTTTGGAGCAAAAATTAATATAAGACCTGGTATTATATTGTGTTGTATTGTATTATATTATATTATATTACATTATACCCAGTCTTATATTAAAATAAGACCGGGTCTTATATTAATTTTTGCTCCAAAAGACGCATTAGAGTTGATTGTCCAGCTAGGTCTTATTTTCGGGGAAACATGGTAGAACATCGTGGAATTTTCTGCTTGTCTAGAAACAGGCACCCTTAAACATTTGGTGGTGGCATTTAACTGCTGCAAAGGACAAGTTGGGAAATTTTATGAGAATTTTCCATTCATTTTGCTGTTTGATACAGAATTCCTGCTTCCCGTTTGTGCTACAGTCACAGATACGAAATAATATAAGTCAAAAGTTATTCATTGCAGCATTAGGTTTTTCATTTTGTTAACCTAACAATAAAAAGCCAAAGTGAGAGGCAACAAGCATTTGAGACCCAAAGAATAGCTTTTCAAGAAGTGCTGATTCAGACTGAAGCCCTTATTTAGTCTGGAGTAGGAGGACAAGACAAGGAATTTTTTTAGAGAAAGGGAAGGGAAACAATTACATGAATAGAAGAGAGGCATTTCTATGGGTGTTAATAAGCTAGGGAAGGAATTTTTATAGGTGCAAATACGCTAATAGTGATGCTAATTCTAAAGAATGTCTTTAATTTTCAGTTAAGTACATAGTCATAATGTCTGCGTCCCTGTTAGCCTTGTAAACAGGTGTGTGGGATCCAGTGCTGCTTTAGGCCCAGTCCAAACATTTTGCCCAGTTTAAACATTACAGTCAGTCAGAAATGCAGGTGACAGCCTAGACTTGTGATTGGCATCTGGAGGGGGGTCGGTCTTGTGGGACTGAGCCCATCACCTGTGGGATCTGACAGCTATCTCCTGGTAGATAGTGTCGGAATTAGCTGAGTTGTCGGACTCTCAGCTGGTGTCCGAGTTGCTGGTCGCTATGGGGGAAATCCACACGTTGGGATGGGTCTCAGACTCATTACAAATGAATCGACCACATTGAAAGGAGTGGGAACAATGTTTTGATTGGTGAAAGGGAGCAATGTTTGCCACCCCAAGATATGTCTCTTTGGCATAAGGATTATTTTAGGCTGGTTAATTTTAAGAAACAGCAGACATGGGAGAAGCTCTAAAGACCAGGTAGAAGTTACACTTTGTAAAGGACATTTTACAAAGTGAAGGCAGGCCTCACTTTACCAGGCCTGCCTACACTATAGGTGGACTTAAATCTGCATTACCTGACGCTTGTTTACTGTGCTTTTTCTGTAACTGACTCTCCCATAACTGACTAACCACCCAAAACATCTTCCTTTTGGTGTTGAAGATGAGGCGAGTGTCCCTGGGTCTCTCCTGTGTATACATGTTATTAAATTTTAATTTGTTTTTCTCCTGATAATCTCTCTCATGTCCATTTGATTATTAGACCAGCCAGAAGAACTTAAAAGATAAGAGGAAAATTCTTTTTCCTTCCCAACACTAGGTGCTGTGAGGCTAAAGACGGAAGGAACTGTCCACAATCACCGTACTCTAACTGATAAATTTGTTTCTCATAGGAGTATGTTAGCAGTTCTGAAACGATTTTATCTGTGTATTAGGTGGGAATAAGTATATTCATTCATCCTAGATATTGAGAGCCAGGTTTCTCACTGTCAGAAAGACATTAGCAATAAAAAAAGGGTACGGCTAGGGTGAACCCTGTTGAGCTCTGTGGTGCTGGAACGGAATCAAAGCCACACACATGCACACGCAGGAAAGAGCCAGGAGGTACATTTGGTGGGAGCCAACAAATTAGGCATTTAGGGTGAAGCATTCTTGTATTACATCAAAACATTTCCTTTGGAAAAGTCTAGGTGGGTCTTTCTTCACAGGTTAGCACAACTTCTCTCATGTGTCTTCTTTTGCTTTTCATACATTGTAGAAGCTTCTAGATTTGAAGCACTTTAAGAATGTTTGGAACCATACTTCATTATGCTAGAACATAAAGGAGAAGGGTTATGACTAACATAATGGCTAAACTTAATGAGTTTAGCAAAAGATTTACCAGAATATTCTGCAGTCAGGAGATCTTAACCTTTTTTGTGCCATTGGTGAAAGGAATACAGCAGAGTAGTCAAGTTTATAGACTCTTTCTCAAAATGTTTTAAAATGTATAAATATATAGGATTACCAAGGAAATAAATTATAATAAGAGCTATAAAAATATTTTTAATTGTAATATAGTAATATGTGCTTCTTAAATAAGATCTGGCAGCAGTAGTAATGAGCAATAACAATATTTCAAGATATTTGCACTAGCTGTTTGTGATATTAAAATACCTCATTTCTCTTGGTGACAGAGTTACAGATAACTCCTCTAACAGTCTGTGACTTGTTGCCTACATAAGGAAATGTTATATTTCAGTTAGAGGTTAGTGAACTAAGGATGTCATTTTAACCCTATCCAAGTTCATGGACTTTCGTTCTGTCCACAGGGGTCGCAGACCCAGGTTTGATCATCAGTACTTCTAAGCATAGCAGAACCCTGGTTGGTTGAGTTGAGTAGGCAACAGATCAGACTCAAAATCTGAAAAGGACGGGGGTAGCGCAAGGCTCATAATACCAGCATGGGCCAGGGAGCTGCGTCCTACACAACTAGATTGAGACACAACGGCATGAATGGTGGGGGAAGGGGAGGAGGCGGAAGGAAAGGGGGGGAAGTACTTGGCAAGGCATAAATAACCATCGTTCCATTCAAGTAGCAATTGCTGCTCTATACAAAAAAAAAGAAAAAAAAGTGACGATATGGTGCCATGGGTTATAACTGTGGGAAATCATTTTGATGGAGTGGACACCACAGCCGCAGAGGCTGCGGTCACACTGGAGGGCAGGGGACAGTCGAACGTCATCGTGGAAACCGCACGCAGTGTGGCTAAAGATGAGGAAACAAAACATTTCCCTTATCAAAGACTGTCATATTAAAGGGAAAGTTTTCTTCTGCCCAAACGTATAGGGAATACCTTTCCGTGCTTTTGTTAAAAATGGATTCCATTCCCTTAGCATGTAGCCACTTTATTTTATGATAACCATTTTCAATAACCTCACCTTCCACAGCCGGCTCAGTTAATTCGGACAAAGAATACATACTGTCCTTGCCTGGGACCATCGGCCCCAAGGCCTTCCAAAGCCTGTCAACATGCCTGTAACGCCACTCTGATGTAACTTAGTGACTTCTCCACCTCCTCTGCTGATGCAGGCGAAACAGACAGAAAGCAACATGATCCCATATGTCTCCTGCCGGGGATGACATGAGGGAGAAATTCTCTTAACTCTAAGCTAACCATAACCCCACATGCAGTCTCTCATGTGAAGGAACAAAGGAACAAAAAGCTAATCAAAAGCTAACCAGCTCCTGACATGCAGTCTCTCATGTGGGGGAACAAAAGAACAAAGAGCTGACAGACAAAAGCTAACCATCACCTCACATGCAGTCTCTCATGTGAGAAAACAAAAAGCAAACCAAAAGCTAACATCAGCCAATGAAGGCAAATCTAATATTTTTCCCATAGCTAGTTTCATGAGCGTTTTGCGGCAAAGACTAGTCGGCTTATTCATTCATTGAGATACACATTGAGGGACCCTTCTAAGACTCCATCACCAGCCATTGAGCAGAATTGCACCCCACACTTACTTCTCTCCCTTCTCCATAATTCCATTCCGAGTTCTTCCTTTGGGCCTACTGCTACAGATCACTCTCTTTTTGCAACACTCCTTTCCTTCCTGAGCCCCTTTACACTTCCATCTCTTACCTCTCTTCTCCTTATCCTTCTTTTTAATTCTTCCCATCTATTTAATCAGGAAGAAGACAATACCTCATGTATCCCCCTCCCTTCTTTCAAGTCCAAAGTTTTCATGTCCCAACTCTGGCTTTTCACGAGAAAAACAAAATGTTCCATGCAACTTTGTCCTAAACTATCTGTTTCCTAATTCTCAAAACAAAACAAAATTAAGTAGAAAAATTGAGACATACACATTTTTCTTCTGTCTGGCCAATGTGTTTTTTTTTCCCAGTTAAATCCAGAGCAGAGCAGAATACGCGTTCTCCTAGGCACATAATTGCAAAGGTTGATGGATGTGTAGGAAATACTAACAATGGTTTCAAACATGGTAACTCAGGTCTTTTTTCTACTTATATCAATAAGCTTTTTGGTGTAGAATCGAAATTATTGTTAAGAAAATATATTGCCGTGATTAATACATTTGCTTTTTAATCCTGAAAAACTCAGCCTTGATTCTTGACAGCCTGTTCCTTGATCTATATGTTATCTACCTATCTGTAAGTTTCTGAGAAACTGGCAACCTTTTTGTTCCTCTTTGTACATAATACATGCTCTCGGGCATTTGGCATATGCTCGGTACATTCTCTTATAATTTTTGTTGAATAAAAGGAAAGCACTAATTTTCTTTAAACAGCTTTATTCAGGAATAATTTACCTACCGTAAAATTCCGTTTTTCTTAAGTATATAAAGTAATGATTTTCAGTAAATTTACAGAGTTGTGCAGCTATCACCACAATCCAATTTTGCAACATTTGCATCACTCCCAAAAGATCACTGTGTCCTTTTGCAATCATTCCTTGTTCTCAGCTCCAGCCACAGGGAACCATTACTCTACTTTCTGTCTCTGGATTTTCCTGTCCTGGTAATTTCATATAAATAGAACCATATATATGTAATCTTTTGTGCCTGGCGTGGCATGTTTTTAAGTTCAGGAAATGACTAATTCCTTATTTGTTTCCCTTGTACTAATATTCTGCAAAATAAAATTGGAAAGGTATAACAAGCATTTAAAATTGGATAGTCTCTTTTTTCAATAAAATTGTAGCAAATCCACTGCTGAGTAGAATTGTCAAGTTCAAGGATTTGAGACACATTCATGGTAAGGAAAGCTAGCCTTGCAGTTTGACTAGGTAACTATTACGACTGCTGCTGTTACGGCCAGCAGTGCTGAACTCTCAGCGGTCGTAGTAGAAGTAGGCCTTGTACTGGCATAGAATTAACCCCTGGTCATTTGCAGGTGAAAGAATTCACAAGACTCAGAAAAGTAGGAAAGCAAAGAAAAGTTTTATTGAAGGTTGGGCAGAGAGAACGCCCATTTCAGTGACTAAGGAAGACAGCTGTCGTGGGTTTTTGTTTGAAAGAGAAATACTGGCAAAAAGAAGTTTGCCAGGGCAGAGTCTGATAGGGACAGGTTGCTGTTTAGCTGGGATGTTAATATTTTTCTCTACAGGATGCATGGGGCTACTCATCTTGCAGTTGTTTATAGTTGCAGCTGCCCCCTTTTGAGAACTGTTGTCGCAGTTGGCTTCCTCTGAAAATTGTCCTGGTGTTTGCCAGCCTGCAAGTGTAGCCGTTAGCCAGGGGACTCAGACCCATTCCTGTTAGCTCCCAGACTCGTTCTCGTTAACTTTTTCTGACTCATCAGTCCTCACTGTTTACTGAGCGCTTTCCATATGGTACATACTATGCTTAACCCTTTATGTGGATTCTCTTATTGATTCTCACAAAACTCCACATTTTACAGGGAAGGAAACTAAGACAGAGATTTTAATGGAGGTTAAAAATCACTTGCCCAAGATCACATAGTTGTTTAATACCAGACCTAGGGTTTCCAACTAGTTCTTTCAGACTCCAGAGCCTATTTTCTTAACCCTTATGCTGTTCTGTCTTACTAATGAGAAACTGAAAAAACAAAACTAGCCATGCATTTAAAATGAGTTCCAACTAGAAAACTCTGTTACCTCAAAGGTAAAAGTTAATTATTTGGAAAATGTTTATTTAGAACACCTCATTGCTGGATAAAGGAGATATGTGTTAGCAAGCCAATTTTGGTTTTGTTCACAAGACAGTAAATTTTAAAATGTGCCAGGTTATCTCTACTCAGGAAGCATTAGATAAGAAGCTTAGAGATGGTGGCACAAGGTAGGGCTCCGGGGAAGGAAGCATAGAGTAGATTGTTGGGCCAACCGCCAAAGCTTGCCAGTCAAGGAGAAGATTGGGGTACAGGGCAGATCCATCATCCACTGAACGGAGCTGCCATCTCCCGTGTCATCTCAGGGTCCTAACAACCTGGTCTGGTGGCAGTCGGCACAGCACAGGTGCAGTAGAGACTGGAGGAGCCCCAGCTCCTTACTGCAACATCACTAACTCCTTTGCATAAACAAGTAACAACCTACTAGGTCTTTTCAGCGAACCTACACATTACAGACATTTTGGAAAATAAAGTAGGAAAAGAGAAAAGTAAAATTTAACATTTTGGTGTTTTTCCTTCCAGGCTCCCCACCCCCATGTTGTTACTAATTTTGAAATGGCCATGTACTCCATCGAGCAGATGGACAATAGTGCCAATGGTTGATCACTATACTGTTACCAATTTTTCAGTATTAGAAATTGAGCATATCTTTGTGCATAAAGCTTTTCCCCAGTGTCCCTTTATATCCGTAGTATCGATTCCCAGAGATAAGATTATTGAATTAAGGAATATGAAAATCGTTGAGGCTCTTACTACATATTGACAAAATGGTTTACAGAAATGTGCCCATCTACACTGCCACCAGCAAGGATTAATGTGTCCGTTTTACCCTCTTGCCAGCGCTGAGTATTATTATCTGGCGAACTATTTGCTAATTTGATAATGAAAAACATAGCACTGTGTTTAGTTTGCATTTCTTTGATTTCTAGCAAAGTTGAACATCTTTCCATGTTAAACAGTTGTATTTCCTTTTTTGTGGATTGTCAGCGTCCTTTGCTCTTATCTACTGGGGTCTGATAAATTTGTATGAGCTCATTATATATATATTAAAGATATTAACCTGTTGTGTGTCAGAAAAATAAAATAAAATGTGCCGTGTTCAGTTCCCTTAGTTTGGTGAAACAACATATAAGAATGTGTTATAAGAATGGTTTATATTACCAAAGAAATGATGTCCTGACACTTTTATTACCTTACGTGTGTTCCTACTCAATGGGACTGTTCCTGTAGCTAAGAAGAAACTTCCCAACTTGTCTGTCCTCTTGGAAAACTCCTCCTCGTGTCCTACAATCTTCCCAGTCAGAAGCTCTACTCAGTATAACAAACGATGGGCTCCCCTGCGCCCCCCTGCAGACATTTACAGATGAGGAGATGATGATAAAAAGCACAGGTGAGAAATCCCTTTCCCCTTGTTATTTCTGTGATTATGAGTAGGGTCTGAATATGAAATTACATGGCCTGTGACACGATTGGCAGATCTGTTCATCTGCATTTGTGAATGGAATTTTTTAAAATGTTTTTGAAAAAAATTAATGCATGTCATACTAATAGAATAAAGACTTACCAGTATTTCTATTTTTCTCTCCTACAGTTAAAAAATTTGCCCAGGAACAAGTTGCTCCTTTGGTTTCAACAATGGATGAAAATTCAAAAATGGATCCATCACTAATACAAGGACTATTTCAACAGGGGGTATATAATTCATAATTCTTCCAGTTTGAAACTTTTATAAATACTTTCCAGTGTTAAAATGTCTGCATACTTTTAAATTTAGGAACTGTAATGATAGCATAATGAACTCTTCATTTTCTAGTCAAAATTACCTGTGTTGTCTTTTAGATTGAGATCCTAGTTAAAGATTTTTTTAATTGAATTAAAATTTTAAATTAGAAATGCTGTGCTTTTCAAGTAAAAATTTAGAAGCAAGAGAGAGGGATTTTTTTGTTTCTTTTTTAGACCATTGGTACTTGTCCATGGGCTATTTTGTCCCCAAGGGATATTTGGCAGTATCTGGAGGTATTTTGGGTTGTTGCAACTGGGGGTGCTCCTGGCATCCAGGGGGACAGAGGTTGGAGGTGCTGCTAAGCCTCCTGCAATGCATGGGACAGCCCCCACCACAGAGAATTATTCAGCTCCGTAATGTCAGGATTATGAAACCCTGCCTTAGTAAAACTTCAGACTATAGCATGTATTCTACCCGAACCCCTATGAATGTGGGTAAACTTAGAGGCGAAGACGATATCTGAATTACCCAAGGCAAGTGATTTCCAACTTTTAAGTCATAGAGTCCTTAATAGCACAGTATGTAAAGTAGCTACAAGTAGAACTGCTCTGTCTGAGGGCAGAGGGAGAAGTTATCAGCATGGGCGCCCACCCAAGGAGAACATTTTCAAAATCAGTGCACTCCTACTCATGTCTCCATAGGTGTGCAGTGACACTTATTTTTTTTATTTTGAATACTAATAGCTCCTATTCAGAGCCATTGCCTTAAATCTTGTCTGTTATCCTGTTTGCAAAATACCCTTTGCCACTTCACTGGTTTTATTTATTCTCTTTCTTCCTTTCTTCAGCTTTCTTCCTTCCTGGTTTTATTTATTCTCTTCCCTTCCTTCCTCCCTTCCTCCCTTCCTCCCTTCCTCCCTCCCTCCCTCCCTCCCTCCTTCCCTTCCTTCCTTCCTTCCCCACAGTGGCCCATGCCGGGATCAAACTGGCAACCTTGGTGTTATTAGCATCACACTCTAACCAACTGAGATAACTGGCTGCCCCTATTTATTCACATTTTAAAGAGACAGCTTTTTTACACCACATATAGTAGTGATTTTTCCAACTTGCTTTCAACAGCAAAATTCTTGGGAAAGTGGGATCGTATGTGGAGCCACAGTGGGTCAGACTGCAAGTGCAAGTCCATTTGTCGGGCCGGTTTCATCTTCGTGGTGTGCAGAACCTCTAGACTTCTGCGAAGTCTTGTTGTTCCAGGGTGTCAGCATCACTCTCCCAGCAGGGTCGTTCGTGGCCATCGGCAGCCGGGAGTTGCCTGCCAGCCCCCCATCCTGCTCTTGTGTACAAGTCGCGTCCTCAGGAGGGTCTGCGTGGTGGCACATCCCGCACCAGCTCTTCAGCTTCACCTGACTCCCAACTCCTGCTGTCGCAGTTCTGTTGTCACTGGCCATGATAGGGGACAAAAACAGTGTTTCCAATGAAGGAGAAATTGGTGACTTTTTTAGAGAAGCGGTATCTCTGATAGCTCTTCAGGATATGGTCAGATAGTTATCATGCCCTCCTCGGTCTTCAGGCATACCTAACCCTTCGGTCCTTCTTCATAGAACATCATTTCTGGTTCTCTCATCATTTAAATCCTCTCTCCTCGTGGTTCTACCTTCATACCAGCTAAGTTTCCTGTCAGCTTAAAACATAACAGCTACAACCCAGACTGCAGCAGGGTGGAATTCCAAAAGTGGAGAGGATAGAAAGAAGCATTATCCTTTCATCTGTTGACAGCTTTGGGTCTTGAATTACATGTACTCATACATACATTGTCTTCCTGAAATGGAAGTACAGTGGAAGTTTCATGTTCAAGACTTAGGAATAGTTACCCAACGGTCAGTTACTAGAAAGCCTGGGCCAGCATTTGGTTGTGTCCAGCAGGCACCTGGGCCTTGCCTAGTGTGGTTCCAGAAAACACCACCAAATATTGTCTGCTGACCATCTGGACTTGATAAAATGGCCTGAAAGGAATGATCATTTCATTATTATCTTGGCTGAAAGAGTCAAGGTAGAGGAGCCTGACTAAAACTAGACATTTCCACTGAGGTGTAGGGTACTTGTTTCAGTTTCCTTATTACATTGAAATCAGTAGAAAGAAGCCCATTTTGAAAAACCAACCCAAACAACCACCTACAGATTTTAAGCAGACAACAGCAGTTGTTAGCAGTAAATATTATCAGAATATGTTTATATTAGATATTTTCTCATTCCATTCCATTATCCTTCAAAGCATTTTACCTTGTTTTTGTTTTTTAGATCACAAATGGAAACATGATAGGGGTAGTTTGTAATTTCTTCCTTTTCAAATATATATAATTTGTTATCTATATATATTTTATTACTTAAAACAGCAAAATAGTCATACCAAATTAAAATAAAATATACATGCAAAATTTTAAAATTAAGAACTTATATAGTTACAGTTTATTTTTTAACTTGTTCTTGGAAGAAATTTTGCCATACAAGAATAACTTTTTTAAACTGTGTTTCCTTGTTTTTCCTTCAGTTGATGGCTATTGACCTTGAAACAAAATATGGAGGAACAGGAGCTTCATTTTTTTCCTCTGTCCTAGTGATAGAGGAATTAGCCAAAGTTGATGCATCTGTGGCTTTGATATGTGACATCCAGAACACAGTAATTAATGAGCTGTTTAGAAAACATGGAACAGAAGAACAAAAGGCTACCTATTTGACCAAACTAGCTACAGAAAAAGTGAGTTGAAATGAGTTGTTGAAATGGATTTGATTTTTTCTAATGTTAGGATATTTTCAGGAGGAAAGTAACTGCAATATTGACTTGACTATCCCAGACCACAGTGCAGCACCAGTTATTAATTAAGCAATGCTCAAGAAATTAATGCCACTAGAAAAGTATACTCTGCCTCTCATTTGCCGCTTGGAAATTTGGAGAATAATCCTGAGATAACAAAATTATTATTTTCTTGTCTCAATTATATTTTCTAACACCTTTGTTGGCAGTTTCATTTACATTGAGATGTCTTTCCACTGCAATTATTAGAACCAATTTAATTAAGTCTTTAAACCTGTCTTAGACAAATAAGGTATATTTTGGAAAATAATACTGTCAGAAAACCATTACTATTTTGATAGGTACAAACTTTTAAAGGTAGCTACACATCTGATTTACAAATGTTTATTTTGCTGTAAGTGAGTATTTGTTATACATAGTCTAAATACAGTTTTTAATTTGGGATGTTTTTCCCTCTCATGTGTAGATAGGAAGTTTCTGCCTTTCAGAGGCTGGAGCAGGTAGCGATCCATTTGCTTTGAAGACCAGAGCTGATAAAAAGGGAAATTATTATGTCATCAATGGGTCAAAGATGTGGATTACCAGTGCCGAGTATGCAGAACTCTTCCTGGTGATGGCTAATGTAGATCCCACCATGGTAAGTTTGAAAACAAGATTTCTCCCCTTTTTCCCCCTCATCTTTTCTCTTTGTATCTTTTTCCTACTTCTATTTCCTTTTTTAGGACTCAGTCTTAAATTGTTCATTCTCCGCAGTACTGAAAATGTTAGACAACTGACATCTTTTCATCTTCTTACTTACTAACCTCCTAAAATAAATATTGTTGATGTAATTATTGTACATGGAGGACCCTTTATTAATTATCTCCTAATATGTTATATAGGAAGATAATCTTTAAATTTGTAGAATTTCAAATTTTCTATTTAATAATAAATAATTTAGGTACCTACTTAGTACATTTAGTTTTGAGAATATTTTATTCAGTTGGAACATAGACATATAGCAAAATAAATACATTTTAGCTTTTGTCTTTAATGTAACATTTAATTGAATTGAATTTTAAAACTTTAAAGTATTTAATAAAGTTAAATAAAAAACATGGTGTTCTCATGATCATGTAATACTGGAGTATAACTTAATAATTTTAACAGCCGTAATAGTTTTTGGAAAAGTAAAAGAAATGGTAAAGTTCTTGATTTTGGACCTAATGTCCTCTGATCCTTTGGTTTCAGAATGCACGTGTTGCAGTTCTGTGTCCATTCATATTTATTTATAAAGTTCATTTTTAATTTTCTATTTACTTTGAACTATTTGGAAATGGGATCTTATCAGTCCAAGTGATAACAGCATTTTAAAATCTTCTTAGGGGTATAAAGGAATCACCTGCTTCATAGTAGATCGCAATACTGAAGGCCTGCACATAGGGAAAGCAGAAAACAAAATGGGGATCAGAGCTTCTTCCACGTGCCCATTAACATTTGAAAATGTCAAGGTGGGTATCTTAGACTTTCCAGTAAAAGACTGATGTGAAATAAGCCTTGCATGGAACTGTAGACGTGTAAGAAAGGTGTCTGAACATTCCACATGCATAGGAGAGGACTCTTGAACATTGTGATTAAATGTACTTTTCACAAGAATTTAGGCCAGGAGTAGAAACCTTTTTGCCCAGCAGCTGGCCTCAAGAGCCAGCGAGAAATAATCCCATTTATACTTTATAAACTTGATACTTGTGAACCAGACATGGCTCCAGAGAAGAAAACGTGGTGTCTGGACCCCAAAGGCCATGAGATGGGGATGTTGCCCAGTGAAGAGGAAAACAACCAGGTAGCGCCCCACAGTTCTAAGTTGAGTCATTAAAAATGAGGCAGAGAGAGGATTGCCAGAATGCTTACAGAGATAGAACAGGTTGTGATGGGTTATCTACTACTAATATTAGAGCTTGATCTTTTTGCGCATGGTTGAGTGTGTGTGCTAATGAACTGTCTTTATAGATGTCATTTGAGCCTCACTACTTCACCCCAACTGTCATCCTTCTTCCTACTTTCTCTTTTTTTCTTTATTCTGCCCATTCTCTTTTCTAAATGTCCACATCGTAAAGCTAAATGTGTTTTTTTATTGTTCCTAGTCTAGGTTTTTTAAAATTATGAATAAACATTTTAATCTGTTTCTTTTCTCCTTTCTCCTCTCTCTTGTGCACACATGCATGTACACACACAGACATATATCACTTAAGTTTTATGGGGTAATAGTTTCAACAGAAAAAAGGTTCACTACCCATGCTTTAGCAAGTATTGACATGTTTTCTGTAATTCCTAGTATGTTGTCTCATACTATAGCATACAGATAAGGATTGGGGAAAATCGTGACTCATTTATGTTCTTGATGAATTGTATGAGAATTCCCTTTTTCTAGATTCATTCATTTTTTCATTCATTCAACAAATGTCTGTGCTAGCCTCTGGAGGATACAGTAGTGTCCTGTGTCCCCGAGACCTGTCTGGGAAACAATTTAGAGCGAGACAGAGACGTAGCTGACAATTTCGTTGGAGCTTAAGTACTATGCTAGAGTAATATCACATGACTTGGGAGTATATGTGCATTTAAAAAGACAAAGTCAAAATGAATTGTGTCAAATTAAATTGAGAGATAACTACACTTTTTTTTTTTTCAGGTTCCGGAAACCAATATCTTGGGACACGTTGGACATGGCTATAAGTACGCTATAGGGAGCCTTAATAAAGGAAGAATAGGAATTGCTGCACAGGTTAGTCAGATTTTAGCCGTTTAACTTGGTTCTTCCATAGTGTGGGTCAATTAAAAGGTAGAAAGAAAAAACTGCAGTAAAACCAATGTGTGTTTGGAAGCTTGTGAACACAAGATGGCACCCTTTCCTTCCATGAGGTGAAAGAATGGCTTCTATGATTTCTTTAGAATTCCAGTTTGGTCAATTACATAATGTCCTGAAAACCAAACAATGGCTTAGTGGTAACAATTTTTCTGCTTTGAGAACATTAAAGTATTATCCAATACCTGGATCGATAACTTCTAAAATATATCATAAATTAAATATGGTATTTTTTTTAAATCAACTTTTCAAAGCATAAAATTCATTCTGGAAGAAACTTTTTAAGTTAAGAATAAATAATATTTTACCGTGTAGTAAAAGTCTCTAATCTATAGATAATGAAATATTTGTCGGTCCCTGTTTTGCATGTTAAAATCAGGCAATTTTTTTGTGTGTGACACTTGAAATAAAGTAGCCACAATTAAATAAGATATGTAAGATGAGAACTATTCAATTTTTTTATTAAATTTGCCTTTTATAATGCATATTACATTTTTCTAAGTGATGTCAGTTATTTTCTAGATTAATAAAGTGAATAAAGTCTTTGGTTTTATTATAAATTGTCATTTGTATCAAATTTATTTATTTATTTATTTATTTTTAACCAGTGAGTACCCAAAATTCAAAAACTTAAGAAATTTTAATTTTGAGGATGTTACATATATACTTAGCTATTGGATGAAATGTTATAGTATTACTCTAGATATTTTTTTCACTGCTGCTAATTTGCCCACAAAATATTCTTAGACCAAAACTTAACCCACAAAACTAGATAATATGTTACTAAAGGGAATTGGCCTATTTGTTCTTTTTAAAGTTTTTCTGTAATTCAACTTCATCAGCTATGACATTAAAACTACAGTACTGGATCTCTTTCTTCCCCAACATATAAGTAATATAGATGTTCTGGCAGTAAAACACATAGCTTGGGCTTGAGTCTAATTACTCGAAGTTATCTTATAACCTAATTAAAAGTTAAGGTCAAATAGTGATTATTTCTTGGTTAATACCATGAGTGTCTTTTAGAGAAAGACACACATAGAGCAGTGAACTGAAGGCATCCATCCTCAAATCTCACAGTCGAAGAGAATTTAGTTTTTCAGTATTTATAGTGAAAACATTTTGCAGAGATGGAAAAGCCTATTTTGATTGACAACTGATAATTTCAATTTTCATGTCAATACAGGTTATCATTAACAGACTGTACACTTTAATTATAAGAATATAATGACATTATCTTATCTCATAGCCAAAAGTGCAGTGAGTCATTGCCTCACTTTGTCACTTTAGAGTTTTTTTTTGGGGGGGGGGGGTTTGTCCTTTAATTTTTAGCATAATATTCTATTTTCCAGAAAGTTCAAAATAAATGGCTAAAGGAAAATGTGAACAAACACTAATGAAATATTGATAGGTTAGTTTCCCCCCAAAGCTTTAACTATTAATTTTCCCTTTTTCTGAAACCTGTGTAGTTTGACATAATCGTGTAATGATTTAATGGCTACCTAATGTTGAAAATTTAGAAACCACTTCCCTTCTTAGCTGGAATCGCTCAGTAGATTATGGAGATTGGTTAGCAGTGAGACGATTCAGCTAAAATTGTCACATCCTGATTTGTTCTTCAAGTGTACAAAAAAAACGTTTTTACCAGATGCTCTCTCTGAGTTGTTCTCAACTCTAGCTCTGCATTAAATCATCTAAGAAGTTTCTAAAATGCTGGTGCTCAGGCCACACTCACCTTCTTCACTCCCAAGGTTTGGATTCAGTTGTTAGATCCCCCTATATGGGTATTTTTCTATGAAATTACCCCAAACGGTTCTAATTGCAAGCTGGATCGAGAAGCACTGCTCTTTCATACTCTAATGCCCTTTCCACTGAAGCTGTTATTAATACTGACCATATACAAAATGGACAGGAAGATAGAAGGTTAAGAAGTGACCTTCCACATTTGACTTCTAGAGGGGCTAGGGGGAGCCACTCGACAGTCTTTGAAGCCACGTCTGAGCACAGTTTCTGTGGCTCACTTTGTGCCTGGAAAATCAGAGCTTAAAGGAGGGGTTTCCTAAAAAGTAAGCTGGTTATGTGAACACAGCCTTGCCAGGGGCGTTACTTGTATGCTGGAATTAAATACACTCCTTTTCATATGAAATCACTCCAATTTCTTCCTAATGAATTGGAAGTTGAGTTCTACAGTGCAGTGGGTGAAGGTTACTTCCACCTCCCTACCTTAGGATCTCTAGTTCTTCCCCACCCCAACTATTCAATTTGCCTGTAAAAGGAATTTATAACTTGAATAATTAAAAGTATAAACTTAGAACAAAATAAGAAATTCTGGTCTTTTTTTTTTAACAGATGCTGGGAGTGGCTCAAGGATGTTTTGACTACACTATTCCATATCTTAAAGAAAGGATGCAATTTGGCAAAAGAATATTTGACTTTCAGGTATATAATTATTAGACTTTTTCTACTGAACTGGACTTTCCCTTCTTCCTGTTGTTATAGAGCCACAGAGGAAATGCCTTCGGGATTTTAAAGGGAGAAGTGTAGGGGAGGAAGGAATGGGTCTCAGGGTGGATACTTATGAATGCCTTGACTTTCTCCAAGGGCAGATCAGTAGTCCTTGAGGCCTCCCTATGGCGTGATTCAGGATATCTAGGTGAGAGCTTTCAAGCTGTCTCCTCACTGCTTTGTAAGTTCCAGGACATGGGGTCTACAGTCAGACATCCTGGGTTCAATTCCTGGTTCTCTGTTTTACTGCTTTAGGCCTTGGACAAGTTACCTCACCTCTGTAAGCCTCAACTGCCTCATCTGTAATAAAGATAATACTCCCTATCCTCCAGGGTGTAAAGTGTTTAACACATTGCCTGGGTCTAACAAGTGCTCAGTGAATGTCACGGTTGTTAGGAGTCAGGCGAGAGCCGTGCAGTAATCCTCAGAAGACTGCACTTTCACACATCCATCTTGTGAAAGGCACAGTTGGCTGCAGAAAGTGCAAATGAGATGCTTTTAGTCAAGCACATTGGGTAACACCGGCCTGCTCCCATGGCATGGCTTCTCAGAGCTCCCCAGGTAGTGGGGATTAATTGTTGGCAATATGCGGTCTTCCTCTCCATGTTTCTGTCCCAGCAGATCTTACAGGTTAGGGGAAGACTGGAGTGGCAGCTTACCAAGCACATAACGTAGTAATCCAGAAGAGTTAACTTGTTTGCAAAATCTCCCCTTGAGTAGCTCTGTCGTGCTGCATTGTCTTCAGGTTCCATAATAATAACTAGGTGTTGTACAAGCACACACAAATTGCACATGTGTAGAAATTCTAAGCTGTGGGCATGCGGTCGATTCAAGGTCTAAAAAAGACTGAACATGTCAGGCCTGGCCAGGGTCTACCACAGCTCATGCTATCATTACCCCATCTTACACCTGGGGACTGAGGCGCATAGAGATTGAGTTCCCAAGGTCATACAGCTAGTAAGGTATCAGAATTACAGGGGTTTTTTTGTCGTGACTGCTGGTCTAATTTTCATTTTATTCTACTAGAGTGCTTCTCAGAGCCAGACACCACAGATTGCGCCAAAGGGGACAGAATGTGAAGACAGTTTTGAAGGAGGCTTTTGATCTCCTTTGCACACAGGAAGCAGTGTTGCCATGTATAGTGGGTGAGGGAGGGAAGGTGAGAAGGGAAAGGGGCCAGCGGTACTAACAGGTATAATCATGACATTTCTAAAGATGCCTAGTATGAGTACTTAAAAGAAAACTTAGAAACTTGATCATAAAAAGCAAGTTAGACGTCTTTCCTAACTGCTTTAATCTCGTCAGAGTAGTTTGTTTTTTGCTTTGCATGCAATCTTTCCTGTAGACTGCAAACTCCTTGACGATAGAGATCAAGCCTCTTCATCCTTACTTCTTCTCAGTTGTTTATTCAGTGTAGATTTATTGAGTATGTTCTCCATGTCAAGCCCTGTGTTCACAAGGTTGTTAAGGAGCCAATACTAGGCGATGCTGAGTTCTCACAGGGCTGGAGACTTCCCTGTCATGGTGCCTGCCATGTTTCCCCGAAAATAAGACCTAGCCAGACAATCAGCTCTAATGAGTCTTTTGGAGCACAAATTAATATAAGACCTAGTCTTATTTTAATATAATATAAAACCGGGTATAATATAATATAATATAATATAATATAATATAATATAATAATACTAGGTCTTATATTAATTTTTGCTTCAAAAGACGCATTAGAGCTGATGGTCCAGCTAGGTCTTATTTTCGGGGAAACACGCTACTGTGATCCTTGGAGTAGACAACATGGATGGCAACTGTCAGTTTAATTAAACTTAATGTACTTGTCAAAAATAATTGGAATCACTGCATTCCACATAACAGGTCATAGCAATTTCTAGAACAGTGATATTAAAATGGAAATAGACAAATTAACTGGAACAAAACAGAAAGGCCGGAAATAGACCCATCCATGAATGGAAACTTGATATGTGACGGAGATGGCATTGCAGTCTACTGAGTGGGGATCGTCTTTCTTTGTGGGAACAAATGAAACTGGATCCCTACCTCACACCATACACAGAAAGTAGCCAGATGTATTAAAGACATGACATAAAAAGCAAAATTTTAAGTTTAGGAGAATATCTTTGTGGCCTCATGATAGGAAAATATTTCATAAACAAGACACAAAAAGGGCTAATTATAAAAGCTGATAAGAATGGTGAATTTGGCTACCAAATTTGTTTTCCTCAAAAGATGCCATAGATTCAGTAAAAAAGGCAAACCATAAAAAAGATTTTTGCTCTATACATAGGTTAGTGGGTGTTCAGTATTTTAGTATGCTTTATAACCTACACAGATGCAACATGGTCTTTTTTGTGCATATCATACATTACAGAAAGAGAACACGCATCGTGTATTTGTGAGCAGTGCTGTTTCTCTCTAGTTTATTCCTCTTTTTTGTTTAAGAAAGGCCATCCCTGGGATTGTTAAGTAATTGTCTCAATGAAGGTTCCCTGATTTTGCATTCATCACACAATGTCACAGTTTAACTGTCTGTTCTCCCTGTTGTGCTGTAGAAGTCATAAGACCAAGGAACTCTGATTGTAATGTTTGATGTGATGTCTCCATTTCTCAGCACACTGTCTGGAATCTAGTAGGTTCTCAATAAATAATCTGGGCAGATGGATGCATTTGGCAAGAGAAACTTTTTGGTGGTAATGAATATATCTATGCCATATTTCCAGGAAATTACTTATAACTGTAAACTTAATATTTCTATTCTCACTCACTAATTCACTCATTTTTCCTAATCACCCTCTAAAATTTCAGAGTGGTAGTGATTTCTTCAGGGTGTTTTTTCAGTTATTTTTCTGTTTTCTATAACCCTAAAGAAACTGGTACCTGTCTGTGGGTCTTGCAGTGGAGTCAATGCAATAGTGTAAGAACATTGATGCTTCCAATATTTCTTCATTTGCATCTTTTAATGCCTTGAGGCTATATGCAGAATCAAAATTTTGTTCTTTCAAGCAAATAAAAAATATTAAGTTGGTGCAAAAGTAATCGCGGTCTTTGCAGTTATTTTTAACTTTTTAAACCACAATTATGTTTGTACCAACCTAATATATTCAAATTTTTGTTTTGTTGGGATTGAAGCTCAATTTTGATCATAAAAAGGAGTGAAAATAATCAACAGTCAATTTTTTAAAAGTAATTTTGTGATCATTTATTTTTTTAAATCTTGACAATTATAATCACATGAACTTTGAAATTTTTAAAGAAACAACACGTGTAGTAGTATCATATTTCATTTTAGATTGCAGATTTTCAAGTATTTTTTTACAAACTGAGTGTGAATTTCCTGTGGGGGATCTTTGGAGTCTGTGTTCCATAGCCAGGCAGAACTTGGAGGATAAGCTGTGATCTCGGGAATCCTAATTCTCTAACTTTGACCTGAATGTTACAGGGTCTTCAACACCAAGTGTCTCAGGTGGCCATCCAGCTGGAAGCTACACGATTGCTAACATACAACGCTGCTAGGCTTTTAGAAGCCGGCAGGCCATTCATAAAAGAAGCATCTATGGCCAAATACTATGCATCAGAGGTAATAAATAAATAAATAAGCCTTCATTTTTTCCCAGGTATTTATTAACCTTTTTACTTAGGTATGTTGGTTGAACATTTGTTTGTTTTTCAAGTAAAATAACATCAACTCTCCAGTTCCTACAATAGAAAAGCAAAAAAAAAAAAATAAGCATCCATAGGAAAGTGCTTTGATTCTGACGTATCAATGTTTTCACGAGATCTTAAGTGGAAACCAGGTCACCCAATTCAGGGAGGAGACCCATCATAAATCCCCAGATGGGCCTGAGTGCTGGCATCACTGATGGCATCACCCCATGGTTCCAGGTTGGGGCAAAAGCAATGCCATGGGAGATGATGTGTCCTGAAAACTCCCAAGAAGAGATCGCTCATGTTTTTGACGCTTTCTGCTCACACAGATGCATTCTACATTTAACACATTAGACGTGGGCTGGAGAACTCAGCCAAATCACTGGGCTGCTGTTTCCCAGCCTCCACAGTATATCTTATTCATTCCATAGCTTCAAATATTCATTTAACTTCTTCAGCCCCAAAATTGAATCTGCCTCAACCTCCCTGCTCAGTGCCAGACTAATCCAATTTCCACTTTATCTACGCACCCCACCCACTTCACTGCAAGAGTGTTTGTAATGCATAAATGATGTGGTTTCAGTGAGTGATTTGCTGCTTGTTTTTTGATAGGTTGCAGGACTAACAACTAGTAAGTGTATTGAGTGGATGGGAGGCGTAGGCTACACCAAAGATTACCCTGTGGAAAAATACTTCCGAGATGCAAAGATTGGTAAATAGATTTATTTTTCCAATTTGTTTTATTTTTGTTGCCTACGTAGGTGTTTGGGCCATTGTATTTGGTTGATATTTATTATTTATTTGTACCTAGGCAGATGCAATTTTAATCTCTTCAGCATTGTGTTTATTGACTCTCCTTTTCTGTGGCTGCGTGTCTTCCCCACTGCTTCCTTCAAAAAAAATGGATTTATAGTTTTAAGAACATCAGATCACCTTTTTAAATGCCTCAACAGGTCTTTTAGTAAAACCAGAACAAAATCTACTGCCTTAATTTTTCTTTTACTAAAAGTGTTACTATTTTTTGATGTGTTTAATTCATCAAAATTCTTTGAAGCCTGAATTTTAACTTCAGAAGCTGAGTTCCTAATCAAGCCTGAGCATTTCAGCACTCTGCCACCAAATAGGAAGATAGAAACATAGCAGTACTGCAAGCTGCCTGCTCCTGAATAACAGGCCAGGCTTTTGCATTGACAGGAAACTTTCACCCGTTTAACACTGATTCTGGAACAAAATCTCATTTCCAAATGGAAAATTATCATCTCTTCGGCGGAATTACTTTGTCGGATAGTAGCACATTCAGGGGACATTGAATGATGTTACCGTAACAGTTTCACAGCAAATGCAGAGGTGATGTTTGTAGAGCTATTTCTTGTATACATGCTTAAACACTCCTGATTGTTCCTTTTGCTCCCTTTTGTTTAAGGTACCATCTATGAAGGAACTTCAAATATCCAGCTGAACACCATTGCAAAGCACATCAGTGCAGAATACTGACATCCTCAGGAGTGGGGCCCCTCCCTGATGTCACTGATGTACAATTTCAAACTATTGTGCCTTTGGGGGCCAGTTAAACACCACAGCACTGAAGGAATTTAAGTCCTTAGTTCTGGATCTTGGGATAGACCTTTTCTATTTTATCTTTCCAGTCAGCTCAGCTTAGGCACAGGAAATCATTTTTAAAATTTGAGAAAAAATGCATCCATGTTTTCTCAAACTCTTTTTCTAAAATTCTATATTATTCTAGCTTCAGGGTATATAGGGGTTTCACTCTATCAGAATTTGGAAGAACAGGGGCGGGCCTGGTGGCTCAGGTGGTTGGAGCTCCATGCTTCTAACGCCAAGGTCACCAGTTCGATTCCCACATGGGCCAGTGAGCTGTGCCCTCTACGGCTAAGATTGGGAACAACAGCTCTCCCTGGAGCTGGGCTGCCGTGGACTGCCGAGTGCTGCAGAGGGCTACTGGTGTGCCGCCAGGAGCAGCCATGAGCAGCCGGCAGCCAGCGTGAGGGGCCGGCACGAGCTGCGGTGAGCGGCCGACTGACGACTGGTGACCGAGAGCCTCAGCCAGAGGGAGCGCAAGGCTCATAATACCAGCATGGGCCAGGGAGCTGTGTCCTACACAACTGGACTGAGAAGCAACGGCTTGAACCAGGGGGGGGCGGAGGGAGGTGGAAGAAGGGGGAAGAAAAAAAAAAGAATTTGGAAAAATAAAGACATACTAATAGACATGACTAGTTTACATTCCTATATATCTTTTTGTGGCATCAGAAAAACACTTGTTATAGTTGGCAGTTCTATGGGATAGATTCAATTCTAAGCTGCTAAACTACTGTGTTTCCCTGAAAATAAGACCTAGCTGGACCATCAGCTCTAATGTGTCTTTTGGAGCAAAAATTAATATAAGACCTGGTAATACTGGTACAAACTGAAAAAATAAAAAAATTATTTTAAAAAATCTGAAAGTTTTAGTTCTAAGTACCTGAGAATGGGTGGGGAATAAGGGTGTAACTATAGGTCACGTAACTGAAGAAAAAATTATTGTAACAAACTGAAGCAATATAATTTGCTATGACAATTACCCTGTATAAAAGATGCATTTTGTGATGGTTTCAGCAGATCTTTTGTTTTTGGTTCCAATATGATTTTATTTTTTTATTAAATGTATTGGGATGACATTGGTTATATAGGATTCAAGTGTACAATTCTGTATTGCATTGTGTGTTGCATTGCAGCCAAAGTCAAATTTCTTTCTGTCACCATGTATTTGACCCCCTTTACCCTTTTCTACCTCCTCCCTCCCCTCCTTACCCTCTGGTAACCACTAAACTGTTGTCTGTGTCTATGAGTTTTTGTTTGTTGCTTTCAATTTTATATCCCACATATGAGTGAAATCATATGGTCTTCGACTTTTTCTAACTTAATTCATTTAGCATGATCTCAAGATCCACCCATGTTGTCACAAATGGCAGTATTTCGTCTTTTCTTATGGCCGAGTAATACTCCATTGTATATATGTACCACATCTTTTTTATCCAGTCATCTATCAGAGGACACTCTAGTTTCCATGTCTTGGCCACCGTGAATACTGTTGCAATGAACATAGATACATATATCTTTACAAATAAATGTTTTCAGATTTTTGGGGTAGACACCAGAAGAGGGATTGCTCGTTCGTGTTCAGATTAGCAGCATTAGGGAGCACCCATGTACACCTGGACCTTGAATTTATATTTAGTATATTGATAGAGTTCTAATTGTGTGTAGATTTTTTTGTGCATGTTCACAAAGAACAGTTGAAAATTATGTATTACAATATACGTAACTAACTTCTTCTATTAGTGAATCATTGTTATTTTACCATTTCCCAAAGAGGATGTTGTGGGTTTTCCATTATAGCTTTTCTTAATAACCCTGATTTTGGGGGCTTAGTAAATCTATCTTGAGTTTGTCTAGTGGCAGACGAGCTCATTCACCTCCTAAAGCCTGTCACTATTGTTTACTAATTTGAGGTAGACACTTGAACACAGTCACTAAGGAACTGTATTTATGTGGGTAGAGCTGGACGCAACCCAACTGTCAAGTTAGTATTATTAAGAGATTTCATTTCCTGACATGAAAAGGAATCAGTGTCAAAGAGTTTAGCATCATGGAAAGCTAAACTTAGAAAGATCTTCAAGAACCATCTAGCCAACTCTCCCATTTTAAAATGAAGGATTCCTAGCCCAGAATCTTGGCTGAGGTCATCCATTCAGAGACAAGGACAGTGCTGAACGGATGGACGATGGTCACTGTCTCTGCAGCAGCCCTTCGTCCCCACAGCCTGCTCCTTTCATCTCTTTTTACCTGGCCTTCACTTGTCAGTGGATTTAAATGGTGTTCTCAAAAGTTATCGTTTTATCCTTAATTAGTGGCCTAGTATATCCATTCCAAACTATAGTTTTAGGCACCACTCTTCCTAAAGCTCTCTGCTTCCTTTGCTTTTAGACAAAGCATCTCCTACTTTTGGCTAACTCTTCTGGTTTCTTTTCCCTTAACTGGAAATTCTGCCATTTATCAGGATTCTACCATTGCACCTCTTCTGTTCTCTATACCATTGTCCTTACTGTGCTTTAGAATAACTGAGTCTTCAAAGTGCAGACTGTGGAATACCATTCCCAGAATGTCTCAGTCGTTAGGTCTGACACATTTTTAGGTTGGCCCTGGCAGGATGCCCAGAGGCTCTTGGAAATTTATGTCTAAAATGCCAGACAGGGATTAGAGTGGGAGATCAAGTCTTACTACTTACACTTACTACTGGCCTAAAGACAGATGAAATCCTCATGAAGAGTCGAACGGCTGTCTCTGGGCCATCTCTGGGCCTTCTGCCCCTATATAGCCCCAGGTCCTTGTGAAAAGGTAGATTTCCTGTTCTACCAGTCAGCTCACTTTGGGCCTGGGGCCTGGGATCCGCCCATTTCAGAATCACACACTAAAACTTGAATATAGAGCTTTCAAACTATTCTAGCCCCAAAGTCCATGCTCCTTTTCATTCCCCCAGTATTCCAGTGCAGCAGGGCCAACTGAGTAAACCCAGAGCTCCCCACAGACCCACCTGCTTAGAGGGGCCAGAAGCAGAAAGTAGAGCAGGCAGGGGACCTTCCCCTTCATCCACTGAGTTCACTACCGGGAACCCGTGCACTCTCCTAGCGTGCTATTGAGAAGCTGTGCACCAGCTCTTCTCCTGGTTCTGTGGAACCAAAAGCAATTCAGGGCAATGTGTTCATCACAATTCTTCACCCCAAAATAGAAAGCTCAGTGGGGCTTGCTTTCATGAAATTTTACCTGTATTAGCAAAAGAGTTAATGAAGAAACTAGTAAGATAAATCACCTTAAATTCAGTGTTTTAAAATCTAATAATTTCTGTTAGAGAAATGGATATATTTTTCCTCTTGGAGATGTAAACTAACAAGTAATGGTGGAGTTACAAGGTTTTGCACCTTGGGAGGATTAGGGAGTCTCAAGGAAGTACATCTGGTTGGACAACCCCTTCAAGTCTTGCTTTAGTTTCCATTCGGTCACGAAACAAACCTATCCCTGTAAATGTATGCACAGTTCCTTTGCACATTATACTCCATCTTTCCAACTCGATTGATTTTTCCAAGTAGACAAAGGCTAAGGATACAAGTATGCTTATTGGTTGCTGCTAAGCTCATTTTAAGTGTATTTTATAATAAGGGCGTGTTGAGACTGAAACAACCCTGCACTTGCCCAATGGGCAAGAAGTCTTAGGAGTTACTCAGACTGAAACGTATTAATAGTAAAACAGAAGATGAGGAGGAGATAAACACTGTGCCTGCATTCCTCCGTGAACACATTAAAATTACAACTAAATTACAGAACAATTCGCCTGGAGAACCATCTGAAGTCCAGCCAAATGGAAGTCCTATAACTAAAAATATAAAGAAAAAGCCACGACGGGGCAGAGACGCAGGATGGGCCTCGCATCTGCATGTGGCAGTTGAGAATAAGATGGATATCTTGGCCACAGAGGTTCCCCCTGGTGGAGCGAGGGACCACAACCCCGCACACCAGGCTCCCCAGCCTGGAGTACTAGTGCCAAGAGGACAAGGCCCCCCAACCACAACAATCTGGCTATGAAAATCAGTGGGGATTCCAACCATTTGGATGGGCCAGAAGGCTGTGGGAAAATCAGGCGTCCTCTTAAACGGCCCACGCACAGACTAGCTCGCTCGCAGGCACTCACCTTGGGCTCCAGCGGAGGGATGGTGACTCGGGGGGCCTCAGAGACATACGGGGGGTGGGGGCAGACAGGTGTGTGTCTTTGGGGGCAACACTAGAGGATAGTCAGCATTTTCCCGGTGAGGGGTCCATCTTCTGTGCAGACAGCAGGCAGGCGCCATCTTTCCTGTGTTGAGCCCGCCCCCTCTGGCCAAATCTGAATCTGATTGGCTTGGTGAGCTCTGCTGCTCCACCCTGCTGACTCACCGGGGACCCCAACCCCGCCAACTCATATACCTCCAGAGGCACTTTTTACAGCAAGCAGCCAGCTCCACCCACATTGCACTCTTGCTTGTAAAGCTTTTGGAGTCTGCAGGACCCGGGCAGGTAGCAACTGGCCTCTGTGTGCTCTGAGACTTGTGCTGAGTTGCTCCAGGCTCAGCACTGGCACCAAACCAGAATTTACATTAACCTGGTGACCACAACTCTTTCCACTCTAGTGACTCCCTTTTCCCATCTAGCTTTATCCTAAAAGCAGTTGATATCCTTTGGGTAGGGGTGAAAGTAACCCTAGGAAAGGGGTCCACCATTTTTATTCTCGATGAGGGAAGGATGAGATGAGGCTTGGAGGCAAGGATAGTTAGGTACTGAATTTCAGGTGTGAGAGAAACTGGAACCAAAATCTTAAGAACAGGCAAAGAAGCAATCTCAGAAAGCAAGCAAGAGCCTGGAAATGCCCAGCTGACTGTGGGGGTGGGGGGCAGCAAGAACATTCACAGGGAACACCCCCAGCAGGCCTGACCCTAGAGAAGTGAAAGGGACCGGGGAGCAGGGTCTGCGGACTACTCCAGGCAGTGATGGTGAGGGTGCTGAGTGCATTTAAAATGAAGGAGGACTGAGTTACTCGTAGTAGGAAAAAAGGAGAAGAAATATATCAAAATAAGTTTAGGGAATTAAAAGTCAGGTGAGTGATAAGGACTGCTGAAATTTAGAGATGCACGATTTTTTTGTATTTTTGTTTTGTTTTTCGTTTTTTTTTTTTTTTTTTTTTTTTTTTTTTTGAATGAGAGAGCTAGGGATAGAAAGGAGAAGCCAAAACCATGAAAAGCTTTGGTGGAATCATCTATTTTGGGGTAAGAGAGAAAGAATCTCGCATTTGCTATGGAATGAATGTTTGTGTACTCCTTCCCTCCATTCATATGTTGAAATCTTAACCCATAAGCTGCTAGTTTTGGGAGGTGGGAATGAATGGGATCAGTGCCCTTATAAAAGGAACCCCAGAGAGATCCTTAGCCCCTTGGGCCCTGTGAAGTTACAGTGAGAAAACAGCTGTCAGTGAGGAAGCGGGTGCTCAAAGACACCGAATCTGATGGCACCATGAGCCTGGACTGCCCAGCCTCCAGAACTGTGAGAAACAAATGTTTCTTCTTTATAAGCCACTCAGTTTAGTCCGAACAGACTAAGACACCGCCCCTGCTCCAGCGTCCAAAAAAGCTGAGACCAGGTGCTGAGGAAACATATCTATAGATGGATGGCCAAAAAGGAAGCACTATTTAGCTAGCGCTTTTCTTGTTAGAGTAGCTATTTAGTAAATGCTTCTCTTTTCTTTTACTCATTGTCTTCATTCAAGTGGGGCCAGCTGGGAGCTGCTGGGGACACTAAAACATTTGGAAAATTAAGCAGAGGTGGAAGTGATATTTGCCAACCCTCCTTTCAGTAGGTTTGTAGTTTGATAAATCATTTGGATACAGGAGGTCCAAGCTTTGTCTCAGTCACTTCATGTAGCTTGAAACCTTAGAGTCCTGGGGGCTCAGGGCTGGTTCATCAGCTCAGTAAGGTCATCAGGCCCAGGTTCTTTCCATCCTTCCACAGACATCATCCTCAGGCTAATTGCCAGGCAGCTGCCACAGTTGCAGGTGTTACCCATAGACACAATAATGTCCAAGGGTAGAAGAGCATCTCAGGAGCAATGGAAGCAAATGTCCCCAACAGACTTCTCTTCACATTCTCCTGGCCAATTTTGGGTCATATACTGATTCCAAAATCATCCCTGGCAAGAAGGTAGGGTTGCCTTTAGGTCAACGGCACCCACCCAGGAAAGGTCAGCTTCCTTAGGTACGTGGTGACTGGAGGAGGAAGAGTTACCAGAACAAAATCTAGGCCTGCTAGGAAGGAAACAGTAGATGCTGGCTCAGTGTATCTATTTCCCAGGCAGCTGTAACCACATACCATAGACTGAGGGACTTAAAACAACTCAAAGGCATTCTCTCACAGTCCTGGAGGTCAGAAGTCTGAAATCAAGGTGTCAGCACATCCACACTCACGTTGGGGATTCTGTGGAAGGATGCTTTACCTCTTCTCGCTTCTGGTGGTTGCCAGTATGCGTCCCAGTATCCTTGGCTCGTGGTAGCACGACTCCGATCTCTGCCTTCATTGCCACATGGACTTCTTCCCTCCATGTGAATGTGTGTCCAAATGCCCCTCATCTTCTAAGGACACCTGTCATATTGGATTGAGGGCCACCCTAATCCAGTATGACCTCATCTTAACTTGATTATAACTGCAAAAATCTTATTTCCAAGTAAGATCACTTTCACAGGCTCTAGGTGGACATGAATTTGGGGAGACACTATTCAACCCAGCACATATTGTAACCAACTGTGTCCTCCGCTGAAATGAGACATGTCCTCCATCGAGAGGCTCTATAATGACTAATGAATGGTTCAAAAATGACATCTATAGAAAGTGGATCTATTTGACGGCAGATGTTGTCTTCAGAGTGACGTGTGGAAGCCCAGTCACCAGTGGGCCTCTTTCACCAGTTCTACCTCCAAAATAATTCTTAATCCATGTATGTATTTCCATCTCTACGATGTAGTTACTAGCACCTTCGTCCAATCTAAGACATGATCTCTTTCTGGGAACAGTGTAGTCACCACCTAATTAGCTTCCAGCTTCCATTCTTTCCAGTATCCAACCCATTTTCCATCTAACAGCCTGAGACAGTCTTTTTCCTTTTTTTTTTGCTTAGTGTCAATAAAAATTTTTTTTATTAGTTTCAGGTGTACAGAGCAACATAATAATTAGACCTTTACACCCCTCACAAAGTGATAAACCCCCCTTCCCTAAGGTACTACCCCTCTGATATCTTATATAACTGTTACAATACCATTAACTATATTCCTTATGCTATATTATAGATAGCATATATATATATATATATATATATATATGAGTCATATATATATATATATAATAGTTGATATACAATATTATTCTACTTCAGCTTCGGTTGTACAGCGCATTGGTCAGGCATCTACACAGTCTATGAAGTGATCCCCTCGATAAGTCCAGTGCCCATCTGGCACCCTACGTGATCTTTACAACATTGTTGGTTATATTCCCCGTACTGTATTTCATATCCCCATGACTATATTATGTCTACTAATTTGTACTTTTAAAAGTCAGTTGGATGATATGACTCCTCTTCAACAATTTCTCTCGAACTGTGCTGACCAATATGATAGGCACTAGGTACATGTGGTGCTATTTAAACTTAAACTAATTAAAATTAAAACTGCAAATCCTCAGTTGCACCAGCCATGTTTCGAGTGCTCATTAGCCATGTTTGGCTTGTGGCTGCCATATTGGGCAGCGCAGATACGGAGCATTTCCCTTACCACAGAAAATTCCATAAGTCTGCACTGCCCTAAAAGATGCAACAGCTGCGTCCTCTAAGAAACAGGTGCTGCCCAGAGCACCTGACTAAGCAAACCTGGTTTCCAAGAGGACTTGGCTTTGAAGCAGTATGGCAAGGTTAATTTTTTCCCCCTCCTTTCTCTTCTCCCCATTCAAGCAGGCTCTAGGCTCCTCACCTTTCATAAAGCTGGTTGCAGCACTTCCTGACTTTTGTCCCTGTTTTCAATGGAAAGTGAAGGAAAGGGGAACCTAAATAAGGCTTGCGGAGAGATGCATTTGCCCCAAATGAAAGAGCAATTTCCCAGGTTGGGAGAAGAGAAAGAGAGTGGCTTTCATGCCCCATGTGTAGCCTAGACTAGCATCCTGGGGATGTGTGCCAGGGGAAAAGGCATAGGGGACACCAGGAGGCTGGATCCTGCGCAGAGCCCTCTGGCTTTGCAGAAGATGCTGAACCTCAAGCACGACCCAGACAAAGCAGCAAAGTCAACCCAGAAGCGCCTGGGCCAGGAGAACAGATCTCTCTCCCGTAGATGTATACAGTGCAAACAGGATGGAGCCTCCCAGAGTGCCCTTGGCACTGCATAGGACCCCAGAACTCAGGCAGAACTCCTGGGAAAAAGAGCCCTAACAAAGTTGGACTGGACACCCCATCAGTTAGGGTGGGGCTCAGAGGAGACATCATGCCGTTTGATGGTATGGAGGGTGTGGGATGTGCATTCTCCCTTTTGCAGAACTGGAGCTAGACTCCAGAGGTGCTCAATGATCAGGGGACTGGACGTCTCAGTTTTCCGGGGCAGTCACAGTTTACGCCTGTTGGCTCAGAATAATGATTACTAGAGTCATCTTCTACTTTCAAAAGGGCCTTTCAATTTGGGCAATAAATTATCAGGTCACCATATATAAGTACGTCATATTCTAAGTTCAGAAAACCACCAGGAGTAGGACCAGCTATGTCCCCACAGGCCTCAGAGAAGCACCAGTTCAGTCAACCCCAGCCACCAGAGTGGAGAAGAAAATGCTTTTCTTCCCAAAGGCCAAGGATTCTGCAAGGAAGGCAGCCTGGCATACTGTTTTCAGTTGGACACCCTACTTAGCCAGTGACCTGTTGATTTTTCCCACAAGAGCAGGAGAAAAAGAGACCTAGGAAACAATGGTGTGATGGGGGAACCCCTAGAGAGGGGGCCAGAACTACCCCATCTCGAGTTCCTGGTTCCAAAAAGTTAAGGAAGATGGGTCCTGTGTGAGCCTACAGGCAGGCCTGAGAGTTGACATACGAGGTAGAGATGAGATTGTGTTATACGATCTTCCTATAACCTTTTATCTGAAGGACCAAGAGATATTATGCACGGGAGAGGAGTGCCAAGATCCAACAGTAAAACATAGCCACTCCTGTAAGAGACCTGTGGTAGTGGGACTTGCTGTAGGCAACCCCCATTCGGAAGGTGCACGAAGGGGAGGGGCTAGAGCAACAAAAGCAGGGGCGGGCAGCACCTTGCCCAGCCACGGAAGGAGGCAGATGTTGCTTCGCTCTTCTTTCTGCCTCCCTAACCCCACAACCAACCCCAAAACCAGAGGCAGAAAACAAGAAGTCAGGAGAGCCCTGTACTCTCTCACTTATACACACACACACACACACACACACACACACACACACACACACACCCCAAGCTGCAAGAGTCACAGACAGGCAAGTCCCGTGCTGGGTTTCAAGGCACAGGAGCTTCAAAGTGGACTTGAGGCTGCAGTTTTTCAATGAACAGAGCTAAGTCTTCAGAACTGAACTGAGCCTATTGAATGAACCAAAAGTGACTACGAAGCCATCAGACTGAGCCGAGATCTGTTACTGCTAAGAGAGCTACCACCTAGAAGGAGACAGGGCTTGAGTAGAGGATAATTGGGGATGATTATTAGAAACCATCCCCAAACACTGAGACTCAATAAGCTTCTCCCAATCAATACCAAAGAAATGCACTATTTCCTCCTTGCTCACCTGTGCTGGTGGATGGAGGTCCACACCTGCCACCCTGTTATTGGGCCACCTCCTAGGACCTTCAGCTGCCAGAAGGCACCTAATCCTTGCATACCTGACTATGTCCTCTCTCTGCTCTGAAGGGCTACCTATGGCTCTTCAAAGGAGGCCCCTAAAGCAAACAAGCCCAAGATAAGCTGAAAGGTCTTCTGAAAAATCTCATAGTTGTCATTGTCAAACTGCTTGGGACACTAGGGACTTGTCAGCTACCCCCTTATTCACATGAAGGGAACCTGAGCCCAGAGAGGCGAAGACCCTTGCTCCCGTGATCATGCAGCCAAGAGCCTGGGCCTTGCTATAAGACCGCCCGGGTTTAACTGTCCAGCCCCCCACCCCTACCCCACACTTAATTTTACAAGCTGCAATGGGTTGGTTACTTGACCTCTCTGTTGTTGTTTTTTTTCCTTACCTATAAAATGGACATAATGATAAGACTATTATAAAGTCTACCTGGAAGGCTTGCTGTGAGAAGTAACATGTACAATGCGTGCAAACCCCCAGCACAGTACCAGGCACATAGTAAGCCACTCAGTAAATGTTAGCTCTCCTCACCAGCTGGGACCACAAGCTGGGTCTCCTGCTTCCTTGTTCAGTGTTCTTATTTTATAAAGTCAAACCAACTGCTAATGAGTAGGTCAGAGCGTAAAGTTAAAAAACTTCTTGAAGAACCACGTTTTCTCATATCATAACATCTCCCTTCTTCAAGGGCAAAATCCTGACCTGCTTGGGTAGAGGTTGGCTGTCAAGGTCACTGCCGCATCTGGCTATGCAGCCAGCAGAAGGTTCAGAGCCTGTCCCGGCACTGTGGCCACGCACTCCGGGATGATCTGAATGATATTTGGGTGAATCAATTCAGAGAGAATGATTCTTGCCACAGTGCTGTGTATGTCCAGACACAAGGAAGGGGGTCCCGATTGATTTTTGTGGGCTGGCTTCATTTTCTCAGAAAGCTTTCCGGTCAAACACTGGCCGGAGCGAGGGTGCTAATAGGAGGTGGCATATTTCCATCTACTTTTGCCCAGGAATGCCTGGCTATCACTGTGCTCTGTTGAATAAAATTGAAATCATCAAGCCCTTTGAGGCATTGCAAGGACATTTTTCAAGCAGGACTTTAAATCCGGGGGTGGAAGGGAAGTGGAGACACGGAACATCTGCCTGAGGAAATAACACACACACACACACACACACACACACACACACACAGAGTCTTTTCCAGAATAAATTTCTCACAGCAGCACAGTGAGATTCAAGAACCTGGGGTGGGCGGGGTGCTTTCCTGTGCTATGTTTCTACCTCTGTGTGGACTTCATTTACAACAGCCTCAAAATTAAAGTGTAAGGAAGCCTAAATGAATAGTTAAAGGGGTAATTAAAAATAGGCAAATGGCCTTACTTCTCTCCTAAACTGCTTGATTTATGCCTTGTTGTGGGTTTTTGAGAACACAAAACTATTAATTTATGTGTGCAAAGAAGAGTGAATTAATCCCAAAGAGCCCTGCAGCCTTTAAAGACCTGAATCATATGTTGAGCGCATTTAAAACTTGCATAGGAAATTAAGGTAGAATAAAGCCCTTTAATTTGAAAAGTGCATCCACGTTGCAATCCCTAGGATATCTGCCGGGTCATTATTCAGAAAGGTTAAGGAGGACTTTACTTTTTTATATTCACTCTGTACTTCCCAGTTCCAGCTCACCATGGTGCATTTCAACTTATAAAGGGAAGGAGATAACAAAAGGGGGAGGGGAGCTTTTTATTCACTTTCCACTTTCCTTGCCGCCACGCCAGTCCCAGCTTAATGAATGTAATTGCTACCTTTGATGAAAATACTATTATCAAGATCACACATTACATTGGAAAACAGTTTTTCTTTAAACACAGCGACTGCAGTCTCTAATTATGCATGTAACAAGTGTCTCCCGAACAAAAGACCATGTTGTCTACAATTGCTAGGAATTGGAGCAAGGCAAATTCGAACAAAGGACAGATTAGATTCGCTCCCCGCTCCACAAAGCCCAGCTCTCTGATTAATTTCCTGCAAAAACTAAAACAATTCTCTTAAAAGGCGCTCACCCCCTTCTCCAGAATGATCCATATGGCATTTGGGTCTTTCTATAGGATGATAATGGCCCCTGATTTGAACTCGTGTTAGAAAATAAGAAAGGGCTTTTATGAACTTCCTCTTTCATATGCAAATGAGCAGCACGAAATCTTGAGGGATAATGAGCCCCCCCAAAAGTGACTTTTCAGGGGCTATCAAAGAGCTCACTGGTAGAGGAAAGTCTGCATTGAGCGTGTTGGACCCAATTATTTTATTAGTTTCAAGAAATGAGGCATCTTTGAGAAAATACTTCCCACGCCTGTTGAGACAGTGACACCAGCTTTTCTGTAGTTGCCTTTTCTAAAAGATAGACAGTTTCTTGACTTATGCATAGAATTTTCAAAATGGATTCATGATTAAACATGAAAGTACACATGTTAGTTTAGGAGACACTCGATTTTTACTGCACTTTTCTATTGATTTTGAAGCCTGCATTTGCCAAGTTATTTCTTTGCTTATCATAGGTGGGAGATGGGCTAGATGACACTGTAACACCTCAGTTCTGCTCCCCCAGCATTATTTAAATTCAGAAGGAAAAAGCAAGTTAGTTTCCATTACAATGTTAGTTATGAGTATGAGGTGTGGAGTCTGACTGCCTGGGTTCAAATCTCAACTCACAGTTGACCATTTGTGTGACATGGAAAAAAGTCTTCTTTCTAAGTCTTTGTTTCCTCAACTGCAAAATGGAGGTAACGCTAAAAGGGTAGTGAGAATTAAATAATACTTGTGATGTGTTTGCAACAATACCTGTACCTGGCACATAGTAAGCACTCAACAAACTCTACTTGTTAGTACTAATATTTAAGACCTGGAAGACACTGGTATATAAAGAAATGGGTTTTCCAAAGTACTGCTCACCGCCTACTTGTGAGTCCTTCAGCCTGTTGTCCCCAGGGAAAGTGGCACAGGAAGTGCCATCTCAGATTGAGTCTTGCATCCAGGGATGAGAAGGCTGCCTGAACCCAGTTAAGGAGATTATGGTTAATATCTGGAGCTCTTTTTTGTTTCTTCCTTTTCCCTTCCCTGCTCCGACTCCTCCCCTCCCCAAACTCCCAGGAGTAAAGCCATTGTTCTCAATCTAGCTGTAGAGGGCGCAGCTCACCGGCCCACGTGGGAATCCCACCGGCAACCGCGGTATTACTAGGAGAGCTCCAACCACCTGAGCCACCCGGCTGCCACAGTCTGGAGCTCTTTTTGATCGAGCTCTACTGTGTTAAACTTGGCTTGATCCTTTTCAGAGGCTCATGTCCCCTGTCAGAATGAGTCTCAGATATGGTCCAGGAACCCGCGGAGACAGCACTGACGAAGCATGTTGCCTGCATTGCTCCTTGTCAAAAGGAAGCCCTGATACGAAACAGGAGAACCACTGCTCGGAGCTCCTCATTATGTTATGATTCGGTACCTGAGTTCCCCGGTCACGTAGCTTCCTTAGGGCAGAGAAACTCATCGTAACACTATTCACTAAAGAACTGACCATCTATACAAGTAGTGCCCACCCACGTGTCCCCTTCTGCTAAGCTCTTGTGGCCATCTCTGCTCACCTACGCAAAACCCATATAAATCAATTGCAAAGTATAAACGGATTGCAAAGTGAAACAAATTGTGCCAAAGTTGCAGGATTTCATGGAGTCGTGAAAATGATGCTGAAGAAGAATTCGAATTCTATGCAAAGCAGGTGACAGATGAGGGTCTGTCTGTTCTTGATTTGAAGGGAAAAAAATGGGCAAGGGTGATGACACAGCAAATTCTCAGAAGAGAATGATTTGAGTGCCGTAGATTAAAATACGCCCTTGTGAAAATACATGAAGCCTTTGGGTAATTTTGCAAAAATGACATTGTATAAGACCATGCTGTAAAATCAACTACAAAGAATGGCCTACAGAATAAGCTATCAGACAATTCTGTGCTGAAAAACTTATGCCCCCAAATCAACATTTGATCCATTCTTGGCTCCGTCTAAGATTACAGATGCAATTCTAGCCTTAACTTAAAAAACAAGATAATTTTATTTTAATAAATTATAATACAAATTTTAAGTTTTAAGACAAATTTAAGTTTTAAGACAAATTCCACATCAAGCCTTTGTTGTTTTCACCGTTTACTAAGAAAGGAGGTCCCTGTTTTTAAAAGATCTGTTTAAAGTGGGATTTTTCCAGCAGCACTTTTCCTAGGATGACAATGATATGGACCCGTGTATGCTGGGTGATATCTCGGGATCCCCAGCACTTTCTTATTTTAGGGGCTCAGAGCTGCAGAGCTCCATCACTGTGGTGTCTGGTAGGGAGAGCTTTTCCAATTTTCACCTCCCCACAGCAAAGGATGGTGTAAATCTCTGGCTGGTGGTCAGAAAGAAGGGGAACCAGGAGAACTGGACTCAAGTCCAAAGCACTGCGGCTACAAAGCTTGGATATGAGGGGTTGAATGGCAGCCAAGGATGCAGCCCCAGCTTTGGCCTTTGACACATCACAAAACCAGAAAACAGAGCTCTGCAAATACCAGGTAGCCTTCTTGCCCCACCCTCACATACCACCCCATGAGCAATGGAGAGGGGCCACCACAGGGCTGAGTCAGCAGAGTCCAGAAATCCCCATTAGTCACACAGCAATTCTGTTCTCTTCCAGGAGCCTGCCTGATGGCCCTCAAAGCAGCCCACCTGCCCCTTGGTCCTGGCCACAGTCCTGAGATGGAGTCCAGTGAGCACAGAGGCAGAGGTGGAGGGCTGGGACTGGCCCAAGGGCACCCAGTGGGTAGCAGGACACAGGACAGTGTGAGCGCGGGTGGGGGGTGGGGGCTCCCTTGAAGACCTACACATCCATCACTTGTCTGCCTGCAACTCTGGAAATTGGCTGGAGCGATTGCTCTGAGGAGCTCCAAAAGGGGACGGCGTTAAAGACAAGTGAGCTTTGAGGCCGCATTTCTGAGTCTTGATGGCAGCGCAAATGACCGGCCATTTCCTGGTCCACTGGTTAGCGGAATTAGCATACTGTGAGTGGGAACAGCCTCCATCTGTCTTCGTGTCCCTCATTACCAGCGGCAAGGTGGAATCCGCACCTAACCTTTGAGTCCATGAAGGGTAATGCCCCACACTCTTGAGAAGACATGCTCTCCCAGGATGGCCACGTGGTAGGACCCTGGAACTTTCCCAGCAGGCCATCTAGGCCACAGCTGCGTCGGAGACAGGTGGTGTGTAGTGAGAGCTGGGGGTGAAGGTGGACCCCAAGAGGAGAAAGACGTGAGGAAGGATCCTGGGCTTGGAGTCGGAAAGCCCGGCCTCTCCATTGGCTCAGGGCACCGCCTGAGGGTGTTTGTCTTCCCGGCCTCGGCCTCGTCAGTACATCAGGGTGGTCCTGGCACACTAGGGGTGCTCTAGGCCCTGGCTCCAGGGCTGCCCTTTCAGGAAACCTTTCCCAACCAGTCCTCACCTTCCCCCCAGCCGAGGGGACCAGCCACTGTCCCACCCCCAGGCTCCTACAGTCTGTCGCTCCCACGCCCTTAGTTGAACACTTGGCCCAAGGAGGCTGCACGGCCAAATCTTCTCAGTCTCACCAGCCTCACTCAGCAGGAGCAACGGGCCTGGCTCCCTCCCAGTGTTTGCTTTTGCCCACCTGCAGCCAGTGGGTTAGTGGACAGAGCCCCCAGAGAAGGAAAGGGACGCGAGGCTGGGAGGGAGATCCTTCCTGTGACCCCGTTACAGGGTCCCGAGGATGCTCCTGCGTCTGTCAGGGGCTCCTCTTAAGGTCACTTGGTCCCTTAGAGCTGCAGCCTATATCCTATAAGGTGGCTGGTGTTGGGTGGCCACCAACCTGAGCTGCCCTGGAGGGCTGGGGTCTGTGCGTAAGGAGACTTGACCACTGCTGGGGGGGGGGGGGCCCAAACAATTGGTTGCAAGGTGTTATTTATCATTTGGATATAATGTCTGTTTCTGGTTGCGCAGGAAGGCTCTGTATGGGCCAGGAAGGCTAGGGGACTGGGCTCCAGCAAGCTGGACTGGATCAGCCTGTGGGATATGACCAAGTTCTTTTCCCTCTTTGGGGCTCGATTTATCCATCGGTCAAATGGGTGGCTGAACAAGTCATGGCTGAGAAACTTTCCAGCCTTGACCTGGAGGACTCCAAAAATGCCAGAGGGGGCTATAGAGAGTGTGCCAACTCAGGGGCCTTCCAGCCTTGTTTCGCAGTACGTCAAGTTATGGGCTGAGGAAGCTGGGTCATGAGACTCAGATGCCCAGATGCGTGCTTCTTCTGCCAGAGCAGACTCAGGACATAACCGTGGTGGAACCAGAGGCAGGGAAATGTCATCTGGCCCCTAGGAAGTGCTCTGTCCACCCTGTGGGGACCTTGAAGCCTCCCTCATTCTGACCTGCTCCCCTGGAGAGGAGAGGAGAGGCCATGGCTGGGGCCCTAGGCACCGAGTGGGGCAGCTTCATCTGCTTGGTAGACTTCATCCACTTATCCATCCAGTCACAGATGCAATCACACCTCACATGCTTAGTGAACTCCTATTAGTCCCTCAAGGCCGCACTCTGTTGTTGGCCCGCCCTCTCTGTCTCCTCTCCCCACCCGATCAAGAAGATTGAAGCCTTCCTCTTCCATGCCTGCACTGCCATCTCTATGCTGGCACCTGGAAGACTTCCTCAATGGGCAGTGAGTCTCTAAGTCTGTGGAAGGTGGGGCCCTTTGTTCCCCGCTACATGGCATAGCAGGTGCTTAACCAAAATTTGATGAATGAATGAAGGGAAGACGTGAAACAAGCAGGTGTATGGGATGCAGACATTCCAGAATGAGGGGCAGTGTGGGCAAAGGCTAGAGGTGGGAAACAGTTCAGGGAGTAACCAGTATGGACAAGTATTGGGGGGGGAGAACCCCACACCCCTTTTTTATTGCTCACCTCACTGGTACTTGAATATTTGCCTTAAAATCCGTATTATGCACTAGATTGTGAGTCCCATGTTCCCAGCTGACTGTGTCCACAGGGCTTTGCCTGAGACCAAGCACTAAGTGAGTGTCTAAATAGGTGTTCATTAAATGAATTGATTAGATAAGGTGGGAGGTTGGGCAGGGAGACAGTCCAGTGCTTCTGTGGCAACTCCACAAGCACCAGATAGAAACGCAGGGCCGTTATACAGTTGGCATACAAAATGTAGGATGCCCAGTTAAATTTGAATTGCAGTAAACAATGAACAATTTAAAAATATAAGTATGACCCAGATATTGCATGAGACATATTTATACTAAGCCAATTATTTGTTGCTTATCTGAAATTCAAATTAAACTGGTGTTTTGGGACTTTCTGTCTGTTATTATCTGTCTGTTATTTGCTTGGGTTATTGGGAGGGGCGGGTTGTATCTTCTATTGTTTGTTATTTTGTTTTTTGCTAATCTGGCAGCCTATCCTTCCTTCTTTCCTCCTTGCCATACTTATCTCTGGCTTCTGTCTTCAGGATGACTTCAGAGTCACAAGGTGGCTGCTGGAGCTCCAGCCTTCAGGTATGTGATTTAGGAAAGCAGAAGGATAAAGGGAGGAAGACCGAAAGGACACCCGTCTCCCATCCAAGTCAACCTCTTTTAAAGAAATTTCTTATCTTAACTGTGGGCTGCTTCTGTGATAATAACAAGGAACCATTGTTTATTTTGTTAGGAGTGATAGGTGTTGTGGTTATATAAGAAAATGTCTTTTTTTTTTTCGGAGATGCATCTTAAAATGTTTAGATGTAAAATGTTGCCATGTCTACATTTTCAATTACTTTGGAAAACAAAAGAAGGAAATAAGGCCAAATGTTAACGACTATTAAATCTGGGTGGTGGATTTCTATACGTGGGTGTTCATTTCCCAGTCTCTCTACCTTTCTTTATGCTTGAAAATTTTCATAATAATAAGTTTGGTTTTTTTTAAAGGCGAGGTTTCCCATATTCCGACAAATTTGCTTTCTCATTGGCCAGTCCTTGCAGAAATAGAGGATGGGAAATGAAGTCTTTTAACCGGGCATACTGATGCCTGGATGTAATCCAGGTTCTGTTCATGAGGAAGAAGGGGAGAATGGACACCAGGCAGGAACCCACGGCCTCTGCCCAGGGCTCAGTTTCTTGGCTCCCCTGTGCAGCACACCGAGAGGTGGAGGCCACAGTGCTCGGAGCTCTGCTTTGCTTCCCTGTTGGAATCAGCCCCTCCTGGTGTCCCTCAGCCTTCTTCTGATGGGATTTATACCCTTAGAACGGTGACTACATCACAGCCAACCCCTCACCCCAGGGCGGATATTGAGAGGAACCCTGCTGTGCCCCAAAACTGTGCATTGTGCACCTTGCTCACCCTGAGGAGTGCTTAACCCCTGGGTCCTTGCTTCTTTTTTCCATCACTGAGAGGGACTTACATTTCCCAGGTCACTGGGCTGGTCCCCACACAGGTGTATCAAGCTCCTCTGGAAGAAAGATTCTTGAACAGAAGGCCACATTCTGAGCTGTTGTCCCAGGTAAGATGATCGGGCAATGTGCCTGGCTTTCTGCCTCAGTGTCCCCAGCTGTCAACTAACCAGGAAGTACCAGTACCCAGTGTGTGCTCGGTGTGTCACCCAAAACCTTGAAGCCATGGATAAACACATGCTTTGCTGCACTCTGTGAGCTTGGCACGTAGTAGGTATGCTATGAAAATTTGGGGTGGGAGCTTGAGAGGTATTCTGGTCCACCAACTAAAGAATGGATAAACAAAATATGGTGTATCAATGCAATGGAATACTATGCAGCCATTAAAAGGAACAGGTCACTGACACCTGCTCTAACATGAACGAACCTTAGAAACATCATGCTGAGTGAAAGAAGCCATCACGAAGGACCACGTGTTGCTTGACTCCATTTCCAAGAAATTCACAGAGTGGGCAAATGTACAGAGACAGAAAGTAGGTTAGTGTTTGCCCCGGGGCCGGGGAAAGGAAATAGGGCTGCAAATGGGTACAGGGTTTCTATCTGGGCTGATAAAAATGTTTTGAAATTGACTGTGATGATAGTGGCGTGTATCAGCGAAATTACTAAAACCCCATTGAATTGTACACTTTAAGTGGGGGAACTGTATGATACATGCATTATCTCTCAATAAAGCTGTTTAAAAAGGTTTTTAAAAATGGCACTCTGAAAATGGGAGGTATTTTTAACAACGGCAACAATATGTGGACACTGGCTAGGACTCAGCGCCTTGTGGATGCCCAGGAAGCCCTCAGCCGCCACCAACCTGGGAAACTCCCAGCATCACGGGCATTCCAGAAGCTGGGTCCAGCTGGAACGGGCAGGGAGGGAGCCCTGCCTGGCTCCCGCCCAGCAGTGAATGGCTGAGTTAATGCGCCTGCACTTACATATATTGATCGTTTACCTCCCTCTGTTCCCAGCGCTAGATCTATGAGCGAGAAGAAAGGAAAAAGGAGTTCAGGTTTAAACTCTTATCACTAAAGTGAGTCTCCCTCTACATTAAAAAACTGCCCAGACCCTGTGGCAGGAATGGGCTCTGTTCTTGGGGCATAAATTTGTGTGTGTGAAAAAAAGACTTATTGGTGAATTTAGCAGTATTTTTCGTTGAACTGGCAGTTGCTACCCATTACACCAGTATTTATTTGATTCTTAAAGAGTACAAAACCATGGACCACAAATAAAGAAGATGGAGTAATAGTTTGTGGCTGGGCCACTAGCTTTAAACTTGAAATGAAGTGTCCAGTTTTGAGTTACTGTGTCCAACCACCATTTGTACAGTTTGAAAAGTGGGGGCATTTTTCCAGGCTGTCAGTGTGACTGTACTTCATTGCCATGAATGATATCGCTGAAGGAGCAGTTGTTCTGCTATGAGCACTTCACTCATGACCAGAATATATTAAATGTATTAATCTGTGCCTCCCGGCGTAATTTAGGAAGGCCCTCTATTTGACACATTCCTGTACATCCTTGTTTTATTGCTTGTTCCCGCAGGTAACAATGTCTCAAAAGTCTCGCTCCTGAATGAAGTTAAAATTACATGTCACCCCATAGCATATGCAGTTTTGTGGCTTATTTTGCTGTCAAAATTACCACCCTGCAACAACATGAGGCGTTAATGGGGACGTGGCGTGATTTACCTTGCCAGCTCTGGGCCTGGTGGCCAGGAGGACACCCCACGTCCAGGAGGACACGTGCTTAGGGAAGCTGTGGCCGCCTCAGCCCGCGGCTCTGCCTTTAATATCCAAACCGTGCCATCAAACATGGCAGGCCTCTCCCAAGATGAAAATCAACAGTACTGGAAATACTCTGCCAAATGATTATGAAGCTTGTTTTTTAAGTCACAAGGAAAAAAATGTTGGTATTCCACCAACAGAAGGGGCTCAGCCGGTTTCCCACTCAGGATGGTGACTAGGTCTGTTAAGAACATGTCCAAGATCTCATAGAGAAATGTCTAATTTTAAGGCGAATGGGAGCAGCCTTGAATTGTAATTTGATGCAATATTTTTCTACCCTGCCAAGCGAACATCTTTGGAATGTTTGTTACATCAGGTAACAAGAGAGGTTCACAGAGGCGGGGTGTGCCTTTTAATGAAATTACTGATTGCCCACATGGGAAGGTAGAGCATGTAGTTTAAAGCCGCCTGGGAGCCTGGACCAGGGACTGCACTTGAACTTTCATGGGTCCTAGGTACTTTTGCCTTTGTGAGACACTTCTCTCTATATACATATATGTAATATTATACATATTATAAATATATATTATATATAATATATTATATGTAATATTATATATATAATACTATATGTTATATATATAATTTTAGGTATATAAATATATATTATGTGTTATATATTTTTAAAATTATATCTTATGACTACATTGGTATCAAGACAAAATCTAGGCTGGATTCATTATTATATAGTCTTTACTGTTATGTTAATTTTATTTTGCTTCTGATTTTAACAGAAATGAAAATTAAAACATTCTGTGGGCCCTAGGTGCTGTGCCTGAGCTGAGCTGCGCTGCGCTGCAGGATCCAAACTTCAGACCTTTATTCAGGAGTTTGTTTCTTTTAAGGCCGGGACAACCTAGTTGTGGCAGCTCGTTGGAGGGGCTTAGGTGACAGGCACCCCACTTTCCCCAGCCTGGCCCAGTTTGCTCCCCATGTCTCCCCGATCCATCTTCACTCCTGGAGAGCATCAGACACATTCTGCTTCACTGGCTGCCTCCCCCGCCCATTTAGTTGTCTTTATTTTAAACAGGAGGTCAGGGCTATGCTGTGGGGTTTCCGCCGCATCTGAGAGCTGAGGACAGCTCATGAGTGTGGGAGCAGAGGGTTCCACCGGCAGGCGTGGTTGGCCGTGGTGACGATAATGGGAAAGGGAGTTACTGATGGGCCACCGCTGCTGACCCCTGACCCCATCGACCGTGGCCCCTTTCCCAGCCGAGTTTCTGCGGTCTGGGCAGCTGCAAGGAGTTTAAAGGGCAGCTGTTGTCCTCAGTCAACCAGCCTGCCATTAATAATGTTTTCATTTGTGACAGTGACAAACCCGTGGTACTTGAGGAGAGTTTATTAAGGTCAGTCTATAAACAAGAATTAAATTTTTTTAAAAAATGGGTTGATGCAGACAAACAGACAGATGAATAAAGTGATTGGGGGAAAAAACAATAAATATAAGAATGGATCGGGAGCTTAAAGAGTCCCGCCTAGAAAGCCAGGCCCAGCCCATTCTCCGGCCTCACCCCAAGTTTAGATTTCATGAACCTACTTCAGAACTGGTGGGTTTTGTGAATCCAGGCCCCGGCTAATATTTTGCCATGTAATGTCGGTTCTCTCAGCTGATAAAAAGAATTGCAGCCATTTTTCTGTGTCAAGCCCGTAACAGAGCTGGTAAAATTTAAATGTCTCATCTGTCCTCGGGCTCACATGCCGATGGGCTCCCTGAGAGCCGAGAGCTGGATTCAGGCCTACGAGCAAGCAAGTCACAGTTGGTTCCAGGTTGCCTGGCATGGCCCTTGTCTCAGGATGGACTGAGCAAAGCAGCCAGGGAGACTGTGCCAGAAATATGTCCCCTCGAAACCCTGTCCACTGGCTCAGAGGGCCGCATTCTCTCCTGCAGCCTGTATGTCCTTAAGGACTGGGCACAGACCATCCCACTCCATTTCTCAACCTAGTGGCCCATCATATGTGGGGCTCTTTAACAATCCTGATGATTTTTAATCAGATACTTAACTCTTTTCAAAGATCTTTTGCACGTGTTTGCTCACTTGGCCCTCACAGGAAGCCCAGGAGGGACTCAGGGCAAGTTTCATGACCTCTATTTAGAAGACATTCTGGGCACAGAGAAGTTAGGCTGGTCTGAGGCCCCTTGGGACAACGGAGCCGAACCAGGTCACTGCCTACTAAACGTGGGGAGAAGAAGTAGAAGGTAGTAGATAGCAAGTCCAATTACTGCAGGGAAATGGGACTTAGTTGGCATTCTCCCTGCCAGCCATGCCCACTGACATAAAAGTAGACATATCTTGGCTTTAGTGATAACCAGGGAGCGTCATGGGGATCCTGCAGGGCTGTCAGGCCCTAAAGAACCTTCTGAGTCATCACATTTCTAGGATTTGAGTCTGCTTGGTGCTTCCTTCCACGTAAGGGAGTATCACTGTGTCCCCTCCTTCAGAACAGGCGATTAGACTGAAGCACCTTTGGTAATTAATTCTCATGTAAGCAGAATCATCAGTAAATCAGAATGACCCAATATGGAAACAGGACGGCGAGTTCCCCTAAATGTTCTGCCCCCTGTTAGCTCTCAGATGCCCTGTGACCCAAGTTCAAGCTGGAGGAGCTTAGGGGAACAGCAGAGACTGGGAGCTGGACAGAACTCCCTCCCACAGGAAGAAGAAGAAAGACTCCAGAGTCTGGAGGCTAGAGAAGAGGATTCCGCCATTTAACTCCATTTGGCACACGTTAACTGAGCATGTGTTCCATGCCTGACCCTGAGCCAGGAGCGCGAGGTGAGGCCACGGAGAAGTCCTTGAGCTGGGGGAGAACAGGCAGGTATGTGACAGTTGTGAGATGCACTGAGAGAACTGTGTCAGCACTGTCCGACTGTGAAGACCTCTGCTGGGGGGAAAGGAATTCCAGGAAGACTTCACAGAGGAGGTGCCCCATGGAAATGAGCTTTGAGGGATAGTGAGAAAGTTCAACATGGGAAAGGGAAAGGCATGCTATAGGCATGTTGTAGGCTGAATTGTGTCCCCTCAAATTCACGTGTTAGAGTCCTGACCCTCAGTACCTCAGAATGTGACTTATTTGGAGATAGTGTCTTTAAAAAAGAGGTAACTTTAAATGAGATCACTGGGGTGGGCCCTAGTCCAATATGACTAGATGGCTGGTGGGGAAACTGATCTAAGTTCAAAGCAAGGCCAAGTTGGAAGATGTTTTGGAAGTTCTTAGCTGACATTGTAGCCTCTGTTGTGTGGTAAAGTGTGATAGGCTGAATAATAGCCCTCAAAGAGATCAGATTCTAATCCCAGGAACCTGCAAAATTTCCCGATTAGAAAAAGAGTCTTTGCAGATGTGATCTAGAGATGGGGAGATGATTCTAAATTATCCCAGGGGACCCTAAGTGCCATGACATGTATCCTTATAAGAGGGAGGCAGGAGGAGACGTTATACACACGGAAGAGAACAGAGAGAGACGTGAAGATGCTGGCCTTGGAGATGAAAGAGATGTGGCCGCAAGGCACGGAATGCCGGCAGCCACTGGCAGCTGGGGGAGGCGAGGAACTGATTCCCCCGGAGCCTGCAGCACGGCCCTGACAACACCTTGCTTTTGGCCCGGGAATATTGACTTCAAACTGTGGCCTCCAGAACTGTGAGAGAATAAATTCTGTTGTTTGAAGTCACCAAGACTGTGGTGATTTGTTACAGCAGCCACAGGAAACTCATATAGAGGCAGGACAGGGTTAGGGCTCAGCCCTGACACCTGCCAGGTGTCTGGCCAGAACCTTTATGCTCCATGCGCCTCAGTTTCCTCCTCTGTGCAGTGGGAATGATAGCTAATCTCATCCTGCGCCTTGTTCTCTGAAGCTCAGACGGCTCTGAAAAAGCCTCGTACATTTGGCATGTACCCTAGGGTCGAGGGGGCTCCCACAGCAGCCTAGCGAGGCCTGGGAGCTGCAGCACCGCATTGGCTTTGTTTTCGGAGAGCCTGAGCTGCCCAAAGCACCAGTATTCACCTAGACGTTCCCATTTGTTGTGCCCAATTTGATAATGAACGTGCAGGCCCCAGGAACACTGGCCCAGGAAGGCTCTGACAGCGGAGAGACGCTGCTGAGGCAGGAGGAAATGTCCCCAGAGGACAGCACTGATGTCCTGGCCTGAGAGCTCCATGCAGGGCAGGAATGGATGCCTCCAGCTCAAGGTCCCCACATGTGAGGGACCGAGGCATAGGGAAGGAAAGGGAAGTGGGGGAGCAAAGGGGTGTGTGCATTTGGTGTGCTTAAAAGGGACCTCCAGGCAGACCCCACTCGGGGGAGCAGGCTGCTTGGGACACCACTCACCCCCAGGGAACAATTCTTGGCCAGGAAACAGGCAGATTTTGCAACCCCAGTGAAGGAAATTCCAACTGTGGCCACACCTGTGCTCCCTGGCAGCAAACCCTCTTGGGGTCCTCTCCTGGCTTCCCCATTACCCCGCCCTCCCTGGGCCTCTGTGACCTGGTTCCCACTAACTGCCAAGTCACCCTCACCCATGTCGTCCTCACTCACTTTCTTCATGGCCTGAAATCACATATATTTTCCTTGTTTAGGGTCTGCCCGTCCTCCTGAGAACGTAAGTGCATGGAGGCACAAGGCTGTACGTATGTACCCTGTCACAGAAAACCCACTCAGTAAATACTGAATGAATGAGTGAGTGAAAGAGTGAGAGGCCTACATACTCGAGAACCAGAACAATCTTCCACGGATGGCAAGCAGGGGATTCAGTCAGGATGAAACCTCACCCAGGAAGTGAAGCCCTTCCCTGAGCAAGTAAATATGCCTCCTGTCCTTCCTGATTCAGCATTCGCTGGGCTGGTTTCCAGACTCTAAAGAGCTCTCTGGAAGCTTCCAGAGCAGGAGTGAGGAAGATTCCTGACCTCCTCTCTCTTGTCCCAGGTTTGAAGTCTAGGAAGAGAGAAGCCAACCAAATGCCACTATAATACAAGGCAGGTTGTCATGCTGGCTTTGCCTGGATGTCAGACAAAGCCACAGGGGGTGGTGGCTGGAAAGATGGATCCAGACTGGACTTCTTCAAGGTACTTCATTGCTTTTTTCCCCAGTGTTTAAGTCAAAGCCCAAAATACAAGTAGTAGGGCTTCTTTCAAAAAAATGGACGCCACATTTCAACTCATAATCCCACCATGACTGGCGGTGTCTGACAGCCTCTAAGCTTCCAAGATCCCTTATGCACAACTCACCATGGCCGCCCTCTCTCTCAGAGCTGAAACTCACTGTCCCACCCATGTCATGGAGATGAAGGACCCCTTTCATTTCTTCCCAGCACCTGATTCCCTCAGTGACATTTTAATCTGTTTGAACTAGAAGGAAATCTTCCTTTAATCACCCTCTGAAAATCTTTAATTGTTAAATTTTTTTTTTTTTTTTTTTTGCTGCTTAAAGTTTCATTATTTTTAAACAATCCAATTTTACGGGCACTGCATCCTTAATGTGACCTAATTATGGGGGACGTTTTAGTAAAGAAGCGGTGGGCTGCTGCATCCAGGAGGTTTCGCCTTCCCACTGAAGGGGCTACAGGGATGCTTACATCGTTAGGATGTAGAATGTAATCGTTAGAGGATTTTCAGGGATTCTTACATCGTTACACCCCGTAATTACACATATTTTTACTTAGGGGCTGTGAAAATGCTTCGTTACAAATAATTAAATTAAGCACAACCTGAGCTGCACTAAGAAGATACAAACCTTACATAAAAGCAACAAAATGGGCAGGTTCAGAGCCCATCTTCAGAGCTGCTTTACTAGGCCCCAGTCAATCTCCCAACAAGCAGCAGGGAAATTCACCAACTTGGCTCCGCATGAGTGAGTTGGGATCAGGAAACCTACGTTTGAGTCCTGGCTCTGTTTCTTAACCAGCAGCATGAATTTGGATGAGTCTTTTTCTCCTGAGCTTTGGTTTCCTTATCTGTACTTTAGGAGAATGGCAAGTACGACCTCCCAGTGTAGCTGTGAGGATCAAATGAGATAATGGAAGTGAACATGCTTTACAAACCGGAAGGGTCAGATACTCTGCTTAGAGCCCCAGCTTCTTCTGGAGACTGACTAGAGGAACTGAAGGCCTGCTGGCCCAAGACTGCTGCCCACCAGCCAAGCCGGAACCCTCCACCCCAGCATTCTGTCCTGCCTTCTGCCTGAACACCCCAACACTCCTCCTACAATTTCAGGAGACCCCTGGCCTTGGGGTCCCCAAGGTCTAACGTCCTAATGCCTCTATTTTTATTCCCTGTCCTGATTCTTCTTGCTGATGACCGGAGACCTGTGAAATGGATACTTCAGAAAGCCCAATGCACAGGCATGGAGCTACCACCTGCAGCCTCTTTGTTTCAATATAAAGCAAAATTCAGTCACACCATGTGGATTTATAGTGGCCTCAGACATCAGACTCATTTCAGGTTCAAGTATACATGTATATATTGACAGGGCCATTGTCCTTAAAGAAAGAGGGCAAAGCAGACGGGCCATTGTTGCCATCAGTGGATGCCCACTCACCTACCAGCTGGAGTCACGGAGCCATCTTTGCAGATTCTACCTCCATCCCTCTACCTTCCCCTGCTGTGCATGCGCTTGTTTATTCTTTGGCATGAATCATAATTCTGGTTTAGGAAATGACACAGACTTACCAGAGACCCCTTTAGATGCCACTCAGTAGGCCTGGGGGCCACTGGAGACAATGAAGGAACACAAACCATAGTCCTATTGGACTGTGGGAGCCAGCCAATTTCCAGAAACACTATGACCCTAGCCCAACAAAAGAAACCTAGAAGCTGAAAGCAAGAAGCGACTTCTCCAGACAGAGGGGAGAGGGAAGAGACAGGAAGCGCTCTGGGGTGGGTGTTGCGCTGAGGGGCTTTCTTGCCCTGGCTGCTTCACTGGTGTCATCGTTAGAGCGCTTTGCTCCAGAAGCTGCAGCATTCTCCAGTGGTGGATTTGGTTCCCGTCTCCCTCAAGACAAAAGGTGCTATGGCAACTGGAAATGATCGTTGTGATTAATCATTCCTGACACTTAAAGAGTTCGCTGCTGAGGTCATTCGGCACAGTGGCAAAGCACACGGGCCCAAGGGACAGCACTGCTACTTTCTAGCAGAGGGTGACTGGGAACGTCACTGGCATCCTAGAGCCTCAGTGTCCTTATCTCTAAAATGGGAGCAGCGATAATGATAATTATGGTATGAATTTTGTCATCGTAAAGGGTCATCATAAAGATTAAATGGGATCATCCGTGTAAATTACCCAGCAAGTACTATAGTGTTCAGTGTATTTTGTTAGCTCTTTTCCAAAGTAATCATTTGGGTAAATCACGTAGTATCCTCATGGTAACTTTATAAGATTGTAATTATTAGGACCATTTTTCTGATAAGGAAACTGGGGCTCCAAGAAGTCCCCTGACTTACTGTGGTCACTGAGCCAGCAGGAGGTGGGCTGGCGATGGCCCCAGTGCCCCCTGCATGAGCAGAGCCACCTTGGATTTTCAGAAGTTCATTCTCCTCGCCAGACCACTTCCAGAGCCCAACAAACCAACCAGCGAACCACCTCGACCAGTACTGTCAGTATCATGGACGCTGGTCACATGTGGCCACGTGTCATTAAAATGAAATCAGGTGAAAACCTCAGTCCCCCACTAGTACCAGCTAACTGTGGCTGTTGGCTACTGTACTGGGTAGTGCAGCATTCCTACCACCTCAGAAAGTTGTCCTGGGCCGTACTGAGCCCTCCTCTCAGCTCTGCCTTTTTCCCCATGCACAAAAACTTTCTCTGGATTAAAAACAGGGCTTGTTTTATCAACACTAGATAACTGGAAGATGGAGGGGTTTCTCCATCTGCAGCCAATCTGACAGCAAAGACAGAGATGTCACCATTTTGATCAGAAGGAACAAAATCCTGCCAGGGCAAAAGGGAAAATTCACTCATCAAGTATTGTTTAAATTATTTGAAAATATACTGCATCTGTTTAATGTTTAAAGCAAAAGAAAGTGGCAAAGTAACCGAGCATGAGATAGCTTTCAATAAATAATCATGGAATAAATAGCAATATTCGCATGGGAGCCCTGGAAATGCACGAGTAGTTTGGTACCAATAAAATGCAAAGGATAAAAATAAAATACAATACAGCGACAAAAGTATTTATATAAATCATGAAAATGTAAAGAAAGAAAAAGCGCTAGCTGCCCCAGCTCACATTTGGAACAAGGTAATATGAGAAATATAAGTCTGCCACCAAAGACTGTATTAGATGCTGGGAAATAACGAACATGATTGCATTGTAGTTTTTCCAAGGGTGAAATTTACAAACGATTTACTGTAAATGTTTACCCAGTGTACAATAG